>NC_048437.1:13531947-13831947 GCF_004353265.1 Vitis riparia
TTTTCCTTGGTTACATTAACACACTTGCATGGAACAAGAGGCCTGTTTATGGAGTTAATAGAACATAAAACAGTAGAAAACTGCAAGAGCTCCTTCTTACCAATATGATGGTGTATCAGGAACCTGGTTCTACTCCTAAAAATCTATGAACTTCTCAAATAAAATGTTCCTATCATATTAAGTAAAAGACTCCTAAAAATTCCTAATAATATAAATTGCCATGACATTGTTTTGTGAAATGAGTTTTGTGCATGTAGGGTCATTTTTGATTGGGGATGGTTGTCTCATTGTTCCCATCTCCTGCATTTTTCCTCTCAGTTAAATGGTAATTAGTTTGTAGCAGCTCCATTCTAGATTTGTTTTCCCTCCTCATTTCACATGATATGGAAAACAAAATGAAACGCTCTCAATGTGAGTGTTCAAACCCACAACCATTTCTTTATTTCCATTTGAGTTATCCTTCTTTGCATGCCTGCCCGTATTTTGTTTAAATACAAGAAAATGCATGCGGACATTGAGGAGGTTCATGATAATTTGCTTCCATGTTGTACATATCCAGTTTTGGTGGACAAGAAGGCAGAAGCAAGATCCAGAGTAGACAGAGATGCAGATAATCATCAACTTTTACAGTTGGAAGAGAAGGATGTGGTGTCATCTGTGGCTACAGTGCTTTCTGATCTTTGTGGCCCTGGGGAATGGATGCCTATGGAGAAACTCCATGCCGAGGTTAGTTCAATAGTCTGTTTTTCTGTTGATGCTTTTGCTGATTTGAATTTGAAATATCCTTGTTTCATGGGCATATAAGCCCAAGCTACTAAAATAACCCTTTTTTTTTTATAGGAAACCTTGCATGAATATATTGATAAGATAAAATAGTACATAAGGAGGATGAGAAGTCCTCCCACCAGAATTAAAACTAAACAACACAAGAAAATAACATGACACTACACCGTCTCATTGAGCATTATTCTCTAAATGTCCAGCAGCAATCAACAGTTGGTTTAGGGTCATCTAAGTCATATAATTGGTCAAAAGGAAATGAAAGGCTGGCATTTCACCTCACTACCCATGAGTTCTACTTAAATTATTCTTAAGGATATTTGACCATTTGGCAGCAGTGGGTAGTTGAAATTTGAATTTATCAAGGTTTCGATAAGATTGCAGAAATCAGATTTGCTTTGCGACCATGGAAGGTCATCTGGGGTCTCTATGTCTTTCTAGGCCTTTGGTGATGTTTTTGTATGGGGTTGTGATTTGTTGTTTCTCTTTTCCTTTTTTGGTTGCCTTTTGGCATCATTTGCATACTCTGTGTATACTTTGTGTGCCTTTTCCAAGCATTTTTAATATATATACTTAGTTTACCTATAAAATAAAAAGGATATTTAGCCATTTGACTATTAAAAAAATGTCAAAATTGCCCCGTTTATCTTCTTCGACCATTTCACCTTTGCTTTTTGTAATTTTTTTTTCTCCTTTCTTTTCTTCTATTTTGTATTATTACTATTCACTTTTTAAATATATTTTTAATATTAAAAATTAGTATAAATATTATTTGTATGTTTTTAATAATAAATAATTATTTGCAATAATAATAATATAAATATGCAATACATAGTAATATAAATATTATTCATATATTTTTAATAATAAGTAATTATTTGTAATAATACATCAAATAATAAAAGTAATATTAAATAAAAATAATAAATAATATTAAAATATTAATATATAATACATACCACATAAATGTGCTAAGAAAAGTTCAAAATAATAGTAACATTAATTTTAAAATAGTAGTGTTAATATAAATAATAGTAATAATAATGAAATAAAAAGAGTAAGATAAAAAGATAACTAATAATAAAGAAAAGGAAAAAATAATGAAAAAGACAAATGAACGGTATTTTTGTCTTTTTACTCCTCAGGGACTTTCTACCAATTTAAAAAATTTAGTATCCTTTACCCTAATTACATCACTTTCCACACCTTGAAACACAATTCTCCCTATTAATTTATGCTTCTTCTAAACAAAGTAAAGTGGCTTTCTTTGATCATTTTGGAATGAAGGTGAAATGGATTTTCATTTATCTGCGTGTCAATGTATGACTCCAGAAATACATGCTTTCCCTCCCTCCCTGCCTACCCATTGTATTCTTGTGACTGAAATTGTGCACTCAACTTCAATTTGAGACACGGCATCAATCCTTTTTGATCCTTTTCAAGATCCCTTATGCACTCACTGGCAAATCCATCAAGTAACTCCTGGCAAATTTGGGTTTCAACTGCCTGACTGACTTCTTTTATGTTACCTAGGTTAATAGTTTGTACACTACCTTTGACCATCTGAGCAAGTAGCATATTGCCTAATTCAAAATCTCCTTGAGTACTTTAGGCATGTGACAATGTGATAACCCTGCCTGATTGCAAGGTGGATGAATCACAGGGATAGGTTTTACCACTGAGTCACTGATTGTGGACTCCATTTTCCTTAAAAAACAGTTTCTCATGAGACTATGAAGCTTGATTTTGCTTCGTACCTTTTCATCAAGCTACATATTGTGGTTAAATTGGATTGTTATGCTCTGTATCCCCTTTTCATCATTATTCTCCCGATTAATGGGAGGAAACACCACAAACAATTGTTAACAAAATGAAAATGAAGCAAGCCTATTTTATTTTCTTAGAATTTCTGCAACTGTTTCAACTTTTCATGTTTTACTGCCATCCATGATGGTGGCCCCGTTTCTGTTATACAGGTCCTGGAGATGTATATGTATCTTCAAATGTAATGGAGAAACAGAACCTAATATTTCATTTTCATTGCATGGGATGCCCAAATGCTTTGATTAAATATTTCTGTTCCCACTTAATACCCAGTTTGAGAGAGCCTTCAGTGCAGTTTCATTTTGTCCCGTGTCTGATTTTCTTTGTTTTTAGTGTCTGGTACTCTTGGTGTTGAGCATTCTATACATTGTCTTCTTGCAGCTGGTGGAGCAGTACAGCAGTGTCTGGCATCACAGCCGAGTAAGAAAATATCTCACTTCTGAGGAATGGTCTAGTCCGGAATCCAAAGGGAAACCATGGTTTGGCTTGCTTATGCTGTTGAGAAAATACCCAGAACACTTTGTCATCAACACTAGATCCAAGGGCCGGATAACCCTGGAGTTTGTGTCTCTTGTGTCTCTGCTTTCATAAAATTGGGAAAACATCAGGGAGTCCCACCCAGCACTTGGAGCAATGCTGTTAAGCCGTGTTTAAGTGTGTTGCAGTGAGCAATGGAGGGTGTGAAGGGAGACCTTGGTTCAAGGCATGTACATGATAAGCAAGCATGGATACTAACTATGTATTGTCATTTGTGACTCTCTGTTTATTAGACATAGAGGTGTCTTTTCTTTAATTTTTAAATTGTGGTTTTCACATTTTCACTACTTGAGATGGTGGTAGTATCAATATATGCCCAAAAGGTTTGTAACTGCCAAATCTAATAAGGAGAGGTTTCTAACTGCCGTTTAACACGGTCAGCCTCAGCTGCATTAAGGCTTCATCAGATGATGCAAGCCTGCAAAGCATCTCTCTATTGCTCTGAATCTACGCATTGAGATCTTATATCTGGAAAAAGTGCAATTGGATCTTAATACAATAGTAATAATGGACCTTTCAATTTTATAGAACTCGTGTCCACTGTGATCCAACCGTTGCTGATGTTGATGTTTAGAATCACACCAACCAACCTAACTCATCCACGGCCCCCATCTAAGTCAGCTGGCATTTCTACAATTGACATTGCAATTTTTGTAGGCCGTCCAAACAACTGCTAAACTTGTTGCAAACTTGAGAAAATTGAAATAAATCGAAAGGTCTGGATTTTGTTCTTTTCACAGCAGACACTCCAGTTATGTTGAATAAGGGTATATTTAAGGGCCAGCTCTGAGGAAGTGACTCCAGTTATTTGTCTCATCATGGGCACCTGGGAAAATTGGTGATGGGTATTATCAGGTTGGAGTTGGTAAAAGTGTAGAAAAAAGAATAGGCTCATCACCACGGTCGGCTCTATCACCTGCCCAAAAAAATTGTCTTTGTGTGAAGATGTAGACCTTGCCAGCATGGTTCAATATGACATTATTGCCCAAAATGTACATGGTGAAGTCCCAAAAGGAGGGGTGTTTTTAGTATATTCTATGGAACAAAGAACAAAAGAAGCCAATATTTCCTCACGATCTTTTTCTGAGTCTCCAATGGACCTTTGATTATATAAAATATGGGACTTGGGGGGGCTGCAAATTTCTCAACTGGATAGAGAATTACAGAGATAACGAAACATAAAAACCCAAAACACAACCCCCATTGACCGCATAAAAATCAGCTTATTTGAAAACAATGCCATTCAACTGAAAGAACACCCAAAAAAAAGTACACGAGAAGCATAATTTTTCTCCTCCTTTTCCTTTCTATTGATGAGAATTTCCTTCTATTGATGAGGAACAGAGCATACCCTCAAGATTCTTCTTTATTTAGACTGCCAAGTGCCCTCTGCCCATAAAGTTTTTGTTCCCGAGCTTTCTTTGCAGCAAGGGCTTCCTCATCAAGGACTTGGATGGGGGACCACTCTGGCATTTCAGCCAATCCTCACTCTTCTGTGATGTGGACTCACTGAAGTTCTTCCAAACAGGTTTTAGTTTAAGAATGGCAAAATCCACTGATGTTCCCGCAACAGCAAACATGACTGAGTATCGGACGGCACCTGCTCGACCACCTGAAATGCCAGAGAAAGAAACAGTCAACCACTGGTGGGAGCTCTGTTGAGGTTTGGGTAGTAGTCATCAAATAGAGCTGAACAGTGAAAAAATAACAATCACAGCCTTCGATTTTTACAAGCAGCAAGATTAGACAAATACATGCACATCACCATTCACTAAAACAATCATTCCAAAACTTGTAAAATTGAATGAAAATAATTTGATTTGTCATCCACCCTAGCTCAGTTAGCACCTAAGCTTCCTTCATGGTTTAGGAAATCTTGGGTTCCATTCATGCCAGGCTTTTCACTTAAAAGGGAAACAATCAGGCATACATGTAAGAAAAAGTCAGAAACAACTGATTCAACCATTTTGTAAATGATTTCTCCATTCAAAGAACTAACTACTGACAAACAAAGAAGTTCTCATGTTGCGAATGAAAACACTAAACCTCATAATAGACAAAATCTACATAGACCCTTATGTAAAGACATAAAATAACCAAGTCATATGGGCAGTCTCCCACAGTGGAATTGATTCAATAGATTGCAGTGAGAGATCAATGCAAGTGACAAACACCAGCTCGGTTGAATAAAACATTCTTTTGGATGATTGAATAAAAACACAAGGAGTCTGGCTAGCTAAAAGGCAAATAGGTTTGTTATCATGGTGTTCAAAATTTAGCTACTTGGTATGACCTTTGACATGGTTCAAGCCTTTTAGCAAATTTATAAATTTGTAGTGAAAACTACAGTTAAATCAGAGCAGATGTATCGAAGAACTGGATTGTCTGATATGTGATCTCGAACTTCAGAGAAGCTTAGTCTTCCCATCTTGGTTCTAATAAAGAAAAATCATTTCAAATATATATTGAAAGAAACAGAGAGAGATCCATGGAAATTGACCTTGAAGGCACCCTAGAATAGCACCACTACCAAAGCCACCAACTGCAGAACTTATTAGATCATCAGGACCTGTACCTCGATTTCGTCGTACAAATTCACGTGCTCCTGTCAAAGCAATGAAAAAAATGTGTTACAATCAAAAACTCATTGGTTCACAAGATATATGTTATGACAAACACATGATGTTGGGCGGAAGCAAAAAGGAGGAAGAAAAAAGATCACACAGATTTTCTGTGGTTCCCTCCAATTTCAAGTCCATACACAGATAACAGATTTCAATATACAAGGAGGTGTTGTGTGCAACTTCAATCGAACTTCTCACTTGAGGAATAAGGAGGTGTTGCTGTTGTAAGAGCCGTTTGATGGTGGATTAGTCTCCAATTAGGAAGATTGTTAAGTTGTGTGGAGCCTAATTTTTATTTAAAGGGTATTTTAGGTATTCTACACATGTATTAGTTTGCCCTAATTTTCTCATTATATAAGGAATTACTAGGGTGACCCTTTTTAAGGTGAGGATGTGTGAAAACAAAAGAGTGTTATTAGGTTTGAGATTACCTTGTATTTTTCTTTTTGATCATAGTGGAAATTCTATAAAGACAAAATGGATGTATCTCTCACATTGAGAGCGAACCGCTATAAATCTTGTGTGAGTTCTATCTATTTTTTTTTTCTTGTGTGTTATTGCTAACATAAATAGGGATTTTCTCCTCACAAAACCAAGTGCAATCCATGTAAAGTAGGCATGGTAAAGAAGTGGGTGCAGCTGAGCACAAAGGAAGTGTACAAAGCACACCACAAACAAAAGAAAAGAAAAGAAAAGAAAAGAAGGCATACAAATGGCCCAATCCAGCCTAGTTGCTGCCCAAGTTGTCAATGAAGCCTAAATAGAAAATAGTGATGTTCCCCCGCCTGTCCCCTAAATCAAACAAACAGATTTTTGAGGAGGTAATCTTTTGGGGCTAATTCCAAAAGCCCTAAACCTTCAAAGGTCCATTCTATTACACTTTTTTCAAATATAATAAAACACACATGAAGGCACCATCCTGAAAATCCTCTTATGTTTCATGTCTTCAAAGATACCATACCAATCCAACAAAGCTTTTACTTGAACGAGAAAAGACCTAGTTGACTTCAGAAAATATATGTGTGTGTGTGAAAGACAACAATTTATAGCCTACCTATAACTAATAATGGACGAGGACATGATTTGACTCCTCTTGTTTTCCCAAACAACATCCATTAGCAAGAGACAATCCCAGAGACATTAGTTGATCAACCATAAAGATTTTCCTTGCAAACACCTACCAAACCGAAAAATCCAACCTTGAAGAAAGCCTTTGTAGTCCAAACCTCCTTCAATTGGAACAAAGAGGAAGCAACTAAGCTTAAAGATTCTCAAAAGACTTTATAGAGAATGAACCCTTTTAAAGACTATATACATCGATCTATCCTCAAAATCATGGTGAATGCTAACAAGATGGATAAAATGCAAGAACGACTCCATTATATCCAATTCCCAATCCTAGGAACTCCTAAATCTCTTAAATCTCCTAGTTCAAATTATCTTAAGTCCTCTCTTCTTCCATAAGTCCACCACTCAATTATCTTTATGAACTATTAGCCTAAGTTAGGGAAATAAGCACTCAAGCGAGCTTCCCCACATTGCACATTATACCAAAACTTCATTCTATAACTCTTATCTCAAAACAATATTCATCCTAGAATATAATTCTTCCCATAAGTTTGCCAATTGATCATCTTTATGAATTGCTAATATGAATAAGTCAGGGAAACAATCTTTCAAAGGCACTTACTCAAGCCATTCATCATATCAAAACTTGGTCCTATGGTCATGCTCCATAACAATACTTGTCCTCGAATAGAAATCATCCACTCCCAGCTAGCTCCTCCTCCTCCTACATAACAAGTTGCCTATAACCAAAATGCCTTTAGAGAGTTTGAATATAACTTTTGGGAATTTTATTTTAATTATTGAGCATTTCTTGTTATTCTTTATCTATATCTAGTTCTTTTTCTATTTTATCATCTTCAAGAACTTTTTTCTTCTTCAGTTTTTTTTTTTTTTTGATGAGCATAAGAACCTTTGTTAACACTCATCAAGACATATCCTCTTTATTTTATACAAATCTCATCCTTTCTTTATGGGATAATCTGTCTTACGGCTTCAAAGTTCACCTACTCAACCAAACACCTATTAAGGCATAATTTCTTTCTAGCATGCACTTCAGTATCTAAAATTGGAACTTGGTTTGCACATGATACATAAAACACATGAGTTGCTCTATATACTAAAACTAAACATTTGTCCCTATCACAAAGCCTAGAATGGGTATCACTTATTACTCCACTCCTTCCAAAAGCCCTTGTCAAGCTGCAACAAAGATTTGGTCCATATACTGTAGACACCTAGAGTCCGTGCTGCTCTGCAGCACATTTTTTATTTTATTTTATATATTTATAGATGATCCGGTAGACACTTCAATATTTTTTTTTCTTTTGATCAGAAACGAAGAAAAATATATTAATAGAGGAAAAGATACAGGAGAAAGAAGAGATACAAGAGAAAGAGAAGAAACCAAGAGAAGGATGAGAGGTCCTTCCCACAAAACAAAAACTGAACAAAAGAGAAAACACCCAACTAAAGAAAACTAAAAACACAGAAAAAACCCAACACTCTCAAACTTTTGAAATGCAAACCGCAGTCCAGTTGAGTTGTAAAACACTTAGAGGAACTCCTTTAAAAGCTGCAGTACAAGAGGCCCAAAGAGAGGAAAAGAACAGAATCAAGTCCATAACATCTCTTCCGTTCTCCCCTTATCCTCAAAGATCCTATTGTTTTTCTCTTGCCATACAGTCCATAACAAAGTAAGGCAAGCGATTTGCCAAAGTGTCTTGCCTCTTAATGAGTTCCTCAAACCTTTAAAAGCAATGACCAACATGTCCTCAATACTCCTTGGAGGAACCTAAGCCAACTCTGTTAGATTGAACAACTTGTGTCATGGTCCAATGGTAACAGGGCAATGAAGAAAAGATGGTTATCGATTCTCCATTTCCTTTGCAAAGAATGCACCATTGAGGACAGAGGGATTTGTAGGGTCTTCTCAATTGCAACTTGTCATTGGTGTTTACCTTCCATGTGCTACTAACCAAGCAAGGGCCTTAACCTTTGAGGGGGCTTTTGACCTCCACAAGAACTTGGCCGGAAGGAACAAGATAGGATTTGAGACTTTGGACAAGGCCAAGAAAAAAGATTTCACTGAAAACAGGTCTGATGATGACAAAGACCACGCTCTTGAATCTGCCAAAAAAGGAGAGAAAAACACTGAACTAAGGAAGACATTAAACTTTGAAGGAGATCAAATTCTGAATCAATGAGATTGCGGCAAAATTAAAATTCCAAGACAGTAGAAGGAATTGCCAAGGACATTTGAGACAGTGAGGTTTTTCACAGAAATAACTCTATAAAGACAACAAATTGAGAGCACAAAGTTTGGTTACCCCACCAATGATCTTCCAAAATGAATTCTCTCCCCTTCCCCACTACTAGGAGGACAAAAGGAGAAAAAATCCTGGAAAACTTGAGCAATAGCCTTCCAAGGACATTTGTGTGACCATCTAACCACCATACTGGCGTTCCATCCATTAGGATATGTCCCATAAATACTTGCAATAACCTTATGCCAAAGACCACTCCTTTCTCTAGGGAACTCCAAAGCCATTTCCCAAAGAGAGCAATGTTTCTCAGAGAAGTCTTCCCAAAACCCAAACCTCCCAACTTCTTTGGTCTACTAACAACATCCCATCTAATAAGATGATCTTTCTTCCCTTCCCCCGCCCCAGACCAAAGAAAATCCCTTTGCAACTTCTCAATCTTTGAAGCTATTGATGCTGGGATTTTGAAGAGGGAGAGGAAGTAGCTAGGGATGTGAGACAGACTTTGATTGAATTAAAGTAATCCTCCCTCCCAGAGACAAAAATGCCTTTTTCCAACCATCCAACCTCCTCAAAATTCTCTCAACCACCGGATCCCAAAAGCCTATTGTCTTTGGTTCCTCCCAAAAGAAGGCTTAAATAAGACAAAGGCCACTCTGACACTTTGTAATAAAAAACCGAGGTCAAACTAGACAACAACTCCTGTCCAGTATTAATACTTGAAATGGTGCTTTTTTCTAGGTTGATTTTTAAACCTGATATTTGCCCAAAACCAAAAAGGATAATCTTTAGGTTTTGAAGATGTTCCAGAGAGGCTTTAGAGAAAAAGATGGCATCATCTGCAAACTGTAACAAAGACACTTTGGTCTTATCCCTCCCCACAAAGAAACCCTCAGTTAGCTCAGTTTCCTCTGCTCTGATCATCAACTTACTTAGAACATCTGCTACTAAAGTAAAAAGGAAATGAGAAAGGGGTCTCCTTGTCTCAAACCTCTAAAGGCCTTAACCCAACCCTTTGCATTCCCATTAACTAGGATTGCAAAACTTGATGAAGACAAACATCCCTTATCCAAGATCTCCATTTCGGACTGAACCCCTTCCTTTCTAGCACATGATCTAAAAAGCCCTAATCCACATGATCATAGGCCTTCTCAAAATCGATTTGAAGACTACCCCTTCCTCCCTTGACCTTCTTTTCTCATCCACCACTTCATTGGTTATCAACACAGCATCCAAAATGTGTCTCCCTTCACAAAGGCTCCTTGAGAGCCAGAGACTGTTTCATGGAGGACTTTGCGCAAACGCCCTGATAAGACCTTAGCAATTATCTTATATAAACTTGTAACCAAGCTAATAGGTCTATAATCTGAGATTTTAAAAGTTTGGCTTTTCTTAGGCACAAAGCAATGAAGGTCGCATTTGTACTTTGATTTATTATCCCATTGGTGTGGAACTCAAGACACTTCAATATAAATGCATTGAAATCATCATAAAATAATTCCCACTTTATATCATCAAAACTAACAACTGCAACTGGCCTCGTGGCTTAGACCAAGTGGCAAGGGTTGGGGTGGGGATTGAGATAATTCCTTTTTTTTTTTTTTTTTTTTGATAAGTAATGAAGAATGGTAAGCATAACACACCCACCCACCGTGGGGGCAGGGATTGAGATGATTCTAGGTTTAATTCCATACAAAAAACTATTTTTGATAAGTAATGAAATAATAATAATAATAAATAAATAAAAAGGAAAAACTAACCAAGTAACTTAAGAGTCATGGAACAGAGGGAATTTAATGCATCAACTGCCACATTTTTCACTATAGCTTGAGATTTGGTGATAGATGTTCAATCTCAGGTATCACAATTATATCACACAAATAAAAAATAAAATTACCAATTTCGGGACAGAACACTAGTCATAATCCATGTGTTTTGGTACTTGCAATTTACCTTGGTGGCCTAAATAGATTGCCAGTCAAGATCTATCTGTGTATATGGACAGATGCATAATCTAGCATGCCCCTTTGTAGAATAAAAAAAACAAAAAACAAACTCCATGTTCAAACAAACTAATAAAACAGTGGAAAAGAATCATATAGGATCACATGCAACAGATTCATAGTAAATTCCCTAAATGATGCATTTTTTGTTGATCAGGCATTGTTCTTTCCTTGGTAGCTTGGATGTTAGAAGCACGAGTGTTGCTTTCCAATTGGATGTTTTTCTTCATTAATTGCTATTACATCAATCTTCCTAATTAGTGTACCAATTGTATTTGCTTCTCCTAATGGCTAGTCAAATAACAAAAATATTGTCCAGGATGTTATCATGAACTGCACTAGTTTTTCTATTGGGTTTCCTTCATTCTCTAATTTCAAATACTATGTTTTTATCAACCATCTACTTGTTTCCATTGATAAAAAGAAAAGATCCAAAAAGTTGACATAGAGAATTCCCATCCATCCTAATTCATCAAATGTGCAGTTTGCAATTGATTAATGACCAAAATCAATCCTTCTTTCACAAAAATGGTGTCCTCCATTGAAAACTAGAATAGGTGACCTAAGATTTGACCGGAAAGATTTATGATAGTGATTAACAACAAACACGGGCTATCGCCCACCCAAATCTTTAGTCCCATTTAACCTACACAATCATCATAACCTTCAAAATCTTATCATTGAAGTAGATGTGATTTCCAATATGATGCTTGGACTTGAACAAAAACTAATCAAAAGGGGTCCCAATTACAAAATTCCCAAGTAATCCAATCGGTTCATATCTTCAAATTTCCATCCCTAAGGTGTATGATGCTACTGTATTTGCCTTAAGAAAGTTGTGTAATATGAGTAGACACATTGCACAACATACTTGAAACCACGGGATTCAAACTTCACAAGAAGAGGATAGGAATTTACCGCAATAGCAACCAGTGACAATAGCAAAATTAGCAGCGTAAGTAGCAGAAATGTTAGCGAGTCCATGGACTTTTCGATATTTGGATACCAATCCAGTTCCTCCACCAACAATCCCTATTCCATGGGAACACAGATAATTAAGCTCCGCTTGGTCTCCGAGAAAATGAAGGAAAAGGAAAAAATAATAAAAAGAAAGAAATTAGACCGTAATATCCAAAGTTGTGCGGGAAACAAATCAACCTGCAAGAAGAGTGGGGATGAAGAAGCGCTCCTTCCAAAACTCAGATGAGGAAGACGAATCGGAAGAGGAAGAGGATTCTAGGTTTTTCTCATTTGACGCCATTGCAGTCGCTGGAAGAAGTACTGAGTCCTAGAAATTTCACACTAACTGTTGTTTAGGAACGGCTCAAGGGTTTTTTTTTTTTTTTTAATAAAAAATAAATTTTCCATATAAAAATATAATATTTCATACAAAAGTATAAATTTATACCATACCTTTAAAAATATTTTAAAGTTGGGTAAAATTTATTTAATACATCAATTTTTTTTATAAATAATTTTTAAAATCATTAAGTTTTTTTTAAGATAAAATTTTAGGAATAGATCTTAAAAGTAAATTAAATTATTTTAAATAATAAAATTAATTTTAGGAATTTAAATATAAAAATTAATTTTCTCTATGAACTTATATAGGATGTAATTTTTTTAATATTCTTTGTATTTTTTATTGTTTCTTAAAAAAATTTATATAGAAAAAAAGGTCTAAAAACGCCCAAAATATGTTCCATAAAACCATCCTTTTTAATTTATTTTTAAAATAAAGAATAAAAAAATATTTTTAAAAATAGTTGTCAAATAAGACGTTATATTTTCAAATCAGTGCAAAGAAAATTATTTGATTGAAAGTTCTTTTAAAAAATAAGAACTTTTGTACCAAATATTTTATATAAACACTTAGTGGTTTGGTTTATAACTTAAAAGTAACTTAAAGTGATTTAATAATTTAATTTAAATCATTAAATGAATTAAGTATATTTGGTAAAAATAACTTATAATATGGCTCAAAGTAAAAACAACTTCAAGTGATGAGTAAAACCACTTAATTTATTCTTAAATTCATATATTTATTTTATATTTTTAACCCCATTTTCCCTAAGCTATGTTTGGTTCCCGGAAAATTTGAGGGAAAATGCGAGGGAAAGAAATACAAAGGAAAAGTAAAAGGAAAGAAAAAGTGAAGGAAAAAAAAAAAATAGATTAAAAGTTGATAAATTATTTTTTATTACTTCAAACTCATTTTATTTATTTTAACTCATCAATATAAAGATTAAATAATTTAAAAATACATAAGTTTTAATTAGTTTTAATTATATTTGATTTTCTTTGATATTTTCATAGGACAACCAAACATGAGAAAATCATTTTCCTTAGCATTTTTTTTCTTTCCTTTGTACTTTCCGGGAACCAAACATAGCCTAATTACTTTCATAATTTTCTTTGTTTTTCCAATACCTCTATTATTACACAACCTCTTTTGCCTTAATTATAATTTATGAGGATAAATATATCATTTTGATGATTTAAAATATATTTAAGTCAATTTTATCAAAACAACTTCAATACTTAAAGTAAAAATTAAGTAATAAATTTTAAATTAACAACTTAAGTATAACGTAATTTAAAGTCAACTTATGTCATTAAGTAATAAGTATTAAGTTTTACTAAACACCCCTTAATATCTTATTAACTATTTCAAAAGTAGAAATAGAAAAGGCTTAAATAAATACTATATGAATACAGAGATAATAAATATCTAATTTAAGAAATATTGATAAAAATAATTTTCTAAATTGTTGTATTTTATTTTATTTTTTTCAAAATCCCAGTTGTGAGTGGTTCCAAGTTGAAGTCCCGATGGTGACAAACATTTACATAAGAAAAGAAAATTATTTATGAAAGTATATTATTTGGTGAAATTTAATTTAATGTAACGCTACATTGTAAAGTTTATAATTATTGCATATAGATATAGAATGCTTTAAATTAGGCTTTTATTTTAACTATTGTCCCATGAAATATAAGTGTACTAAGAAGCTTTCCACCGGTACATTATTATCTCAGTTGAAATAGAAGCATATTGGCTTGCCCTCCCCTGTGCTAATTATTCCTCTGCCATTATGAACTTTACCACAACAATTGTCCTTGGATCAACTTATTTTCTCTATTTTTCATTCACCTTAGCACTCGCTAAATACGAAGAAATAGGAATTGGAAAATAATAATAATAATAATAATAATAATAATAAATAATAATAATAAATAGTAATACGGAGCATGATATAATCCAAATCTGACGAGTTTAAACTTCTAAAAAATTAATAATTCAACATGGTATTAGAACTTGGTTTGACGGGAGATCTTGAGTTCAAGCCGTTTCTCTGTAATTTACATATTTGTTTCCCCCATTCAAAATATCTCTTAATTTGTAGTTTTTTTGGTAGTCTCCCTTAATTTGTTGTTCTTTGTCTATGTTTTGCTCTTTACACGTAGATATGAAGAAGGCCATGAGGGATAATTTGCAGTTCTTTGTCCGTGTTTGCTCTCTACCTGAGGGTAGGAGGTTGCATTTGAGGGGTAAATAATAGTTTGCAGGTATGGGGTTGCATGTTAGAGAGGGTGTTAAAATGTATTATATGCATATTAAACATGAACCCAAATCCTATAAGTTTAAACTTTACATGTAGATATGAAGTTGCATGTGAGTGACAATTTGCAGTTCTTGGTCTTTATTTGCTCTCTCCGTGTGGGTAGAAGGTCGCATGTAAGGGACAATTTGCAGTTTTTTGTCTATGTTTGCTCTCCACATGCAGGTATGGATGCATGTAAGAGAAGATGTTAAAAAACATTATATGCATATTGAACCCGAACCCAAATCTTGTAAACTTAAACTTTAAGGAAAATTGGTAGCTCAATAAATAGAAGCTATTTTAGAAATGTCATAAATCATTCTGATGTATTTGTTCAGAGAAGCAAACTGAGAGTGGTGTGGTAGAAATGGTGAAGAGGACAGAAACAATGATGCATATAAACTGAGAAGCTTGCCATAGAGTTATTGTAGATCTTGGAAACAAAGCTATTTTAAGGATATGGAGTACAATAATCACTTCAGGCATTCACCTTAAAAGAAGTGAAGCATGAGAGTAATAGAATGGAGAAATATGGTGCTTCTGACTGGGTCTTATACTCACCTCCTTATTTGGATCAAAACTACCAAGGATCTGCTTACCATCTGACAATCAAATCCATCATCATTTGCCCTAAATAGGGGCTTTTATACACCAAAAAAAAAAATCAAAGAGCCTGAGAAGCTAAGACTTTTTTACTGTTTGAACCCAGACAGTTTAGCCTTGTTTCCAGACCACATATCTTTCAAGAGGCTGATGTATCTGGCTCTACATCTTCTGAAGCTGAGAAACCATTTGTGCCTTGATCGCCCTCCACATCACTATTCTGCTGTGGAGGCTCAGAATGCTTCTGCAACCCTGCCCCAAGCCTTCTCTTGTGTTCTGAAATTTTTGTTTAAGGCAGTTCCATTTAGAGATCTAGGGGCAAAACTCTTTAAGGACATTCATAGTGAGTCACAAGACAGAAAGATTACTTTTGTTAGTGATTGCACGACGGGTCATTTCCAAGAACTCTTCCCATTTGAACTGCCTAAGTTCATCCTTCTCCTCCTCTGGAAGCTCGAAGTTGGGCTCTCTCCCGCACATAAAAGCAGCCCTGCAAATATACCAAGGAGGAATAACAAGATTAAACATGACTGTAACACATTTTAAGTTGACAGATTAAGGTATGCTCTATTTTTTCCCCTTCTATTGTCCATATACATCTGACAAAAATCTTTATCCCCACCCTATTGTTGAGCTCATGTGATAAATGGGTGATGCCGTTTTTTATTTTGAATCAGATTTATTATCCTGTATTATGTATTTCCCATCTTCTAAACGTCTCCATTCATTTCAAAAGTCTCATAGCATGAAGCCCTAGTCTATTAGGAAAAATGGTTTTCTACTTTGTGGGCAGTTGATTGCCATGGCTCAGGAAAACACCAAAAATAAACATGCAAATGGTGGTTGCATGATTAGAGATGCTCTTTCTATGGTATTTGGTTGTGTAAGTCTACTGTAACTATACTTTCATTCTCATCTTAGCAAAATGTTATAATAAAAAGATTCTTGGAAGCATAATCTAGCAGTTTGGCGTTTTACCATCCACAATCCACATAAAAATACACCTTTTTGTTCTTCAAAGTATTGTACTATATCTCGTTCAATTGGCATATCAGTTGTTTGTGAATCCTTGTTTTTTATTAAACTTGATGAATCAACTCATACTGTTGGGAAGACACCAGAGAAATGGTTCATAACACCCGAAATCTTATGTTGTGAGGGGTTGATATGGATTTGGGACATGCCTATGGTTTGAATCTCCTAATATTTTTTTGCATGTGTATCAAAGAAAAAGAAAGCCTAACAAACACATCAAACTACTTTAAATTTCAATCTTAAAAAATCCATTAGGATGGTGCAAGTCATTAAGTAAAACCCGGAACCCAATATTACATATCATTGTAATCCAGTGACCAGTCCAAACTGCTATTGATAGTTTGAAGCCAATCAGATGAAAGATGAAGGTTACAAACATCAACTAGTGAGGAAGTCTAAGGTAGTCAAGCTGGTCAACAAAAGCTTTGTTTGCATTTATCATTGATTTTGGACAACATATTTTCATAAATCCTCTTCATCATTTTACCATGTTCTTCCATTCTAAAGTTCCACTTGATTTAAGATAATTCCTGCAGTGAATTTTTTAGTTAATTAGACTTTGAAAATCAAGTAGAACCAGAGTTTGAAGCTGATAACTAAGGGCTATTTTTAGCAAATTCTTTCTTGAAGTTCAGTTCCAGCACACTCAGGTATTTTCTTTTCTAGTGGAAGCTCTTGAACAAAATAGAGCCTCTTATAAATAAGTTAACCATGTACAAATTTGGTGTAAATGATCCAATAAATTGCAAGGATTTTCTGTGTAAACAAAGAAATGTTTCAAGTTGAATAAAAGGCAAAAGAACAGCTAAAAAGTGAAAAAAAAAAAAAAAAAAAAAGGGAAAGAAAGAAAGAAAGAGTGCAGTTGAGACTGAGAAGGGACATGATGGCCAATTACTTATCAGATAATCTCTAGATTAAGCACATAGGAAAAAAGGAGATCTTGTCAATCCCAATTCTAGGGGTAAGGTTTTTGTGAGTTATGTTAATGGGGAATTTTTTGTTGCATTAATTATAATGCAACTTATAAAGTGATCTGAAATAGACTATATGGCTCTTCAGGCAAAAAACACAAGCACATTCCTTTATCATCCTTTTCTTTGTTCAATTTACAGACAGTGTTCTGCAATACAATCAAAATATCTACTTATGTTCAACAAAAATGCTCCCGACTAGATTTTTTTTTGTTAAATACAGGATGAAAAAACAAATCATTTACCACAGTTACAAGCCTTTCTCTTATAGTGCAGAAAGCAAAACATATTTGTAACAACAAATGATGAGACGGTTAGAAGAAATAACACACATACAGACATATAGTGGAAAGGTGTCCTTTTCACTCAAAAGGAAAAAAAAAAAAAAAAAGAGAATATTTCTTCCATTTAATCAGCTTATACATGACAAATAAAAAGACATTTTTGCAAGCTGCAACTTTCAATTAAGAACTTTTACCCTTTGAACAAAGTTTCTGCAGAAATTAATCGTAATATAACAACCATAGACTAGCAATGCTAATAAAAACCCAAACAGTATGTCAAAAGTACCAACTATTGGTAGAAGCAAGATGGAATTCACTATAAATACCTGTCATACAGATGGGCAGCTTCTTCCTGTGAACCAACAGTTCCTAAGTGGATTTGTTTCTTGTCGACTTTTATTGCTGCCTGCCATTTCATATTCTTGAAATAGACACCTCTCATTACACATGGTTCCTGGTCTTGAAAATGCTTTCTCCGGTGTCGTTTTCTGCGTTTAATTTCTTGTCCTACAAATATAAAACCCAAAACATTAGTCAGACAAAGATATACAAAGGCATCAAAAAAAAAAAAAAAAAAAAAAAAAGTCACAAGAAAGTGTAGCTTCTTGGATGATCTGACAAGAAATAAACAATCCTACATAATTAATTAAGTTAAAAGAGATTCTTGGTGTAAATTCTTGGTATGGATTCAAAGTTTTCCTGTACATCTGCCTTGTAAACACCATTAGGTAACCAACATGGATTGATAGTAGCAGTAAGATAAGAATGTTAAATTAGAAGGGTGAGGTAAGAAGGCATTTTACTTAGGAGTGTTAATTTCTATAAATCTAAAGAGAAGTTCCATTCTCACAATTAACTATTGATGTCAATATGGTTAATCCAAAAACTTCTGTAGTTTAGTTTTAGCCAATTTGGTCATATATACTGTGGCGCTAACCTCATTTCCTCTTGGAATCAACATATTCATTCACTTGACAACATCCTGTAATAAGATAAGTTCAAAAGACGAATAACCATCACCCACCATGTCAGTTTCCTAAGCTTCTAAGATTTTGCTGTGTTGGTACATCCATGTAACATAGTGCTCTTCTCCATGCTAATTGATGCTTATAAACCCAATAACATCTGACAATAAAGGAAGAGATGGTCCACCCACTACTATTTTATTATGCCACACACATCCACTGGAAATAAACCAAAGCCTACTAATCACATGGTCCACTGTCAAACACTTATCCAGAAGCACTGGACACTACACCTGAGCTCCATTGCATGCCCTTTAGGTCTATAATACTTCAAATCTTATGGGGAAGAATACGGGAGAGTCTAGACCAGAAGCTTGTTTAGAAGATTCTATGCGTTAGTTTCCTTTTAGAGTCTGTTTCTTTATTATTTATGAATCACAACCTTACTTTCTCTATTACTTGCTGTCCTAGGAAAATCCTCTTTTTCTTTTTTCTTTCTTCTTTTTTTTTTTTGGATAGGCAAACAGGATAGATTAAAGAGTGCCTAGCAACAATGGGCACAATCTCAGTACACTGGGAGTATACAGAGAGAGTGAAGATAAAAGTTGTATTTCTAGGAAAACGTATCTGCTAGAAGCATGTTTTATTGGAGTATGCTTATGTGATACTAGGGCCTTACTTTCTTTCCTGTACAAAAGGTTCCTGGGATATGGAATATGAGATATCTTTGATTACAAATAGAACCAATTTTACTTTAATTGATTTCTATCTCCAAGCTTTTTCAGTTTACCCCTTTCTTTCATTCCTGTATAGAATTTGACAACCCATAAACAAAACTCGAGTCATGTTTGCTTGTTCCATTTTTTTTTCTTTATCATTATTCTATTATGTTACTTTGTTTGCTAATAATTACTCCCATTTGCATCAGCATCATCCACACAAAAATATTAACTTTTGATGGGTTCATGCATAGTAAATCTCCAAGTATTGCAGCTGGAAACAACAGATTAACCTTATTAATCAAAATCCTAGAGGAAGGTTTGATTTGTGTCACGTGCTTCTACGACAAACCATAATGCCATCCACTTATCTTGAAGCTTAATCTATTTGTTGTTTAGAATACGTTTGAGAGATGTGTTCATCCTGTAAGATATTCATTTCAGCTGCTTCACCCAGTATGCATGATCTTAGAGGCAATCCTATTCTTGGTTTGGTTTCATTCTCAAACTAAACCACCATATTCAGATGATACATGATGATGTTCTCTGATGTTTTGACCTTGGAAGGGATAACAGGATTATCTTCAGATTCATTGGAACAAAGGATTTTCAATTCCAAGACCCTGTTTAGATTGAGTTTTTAGAAGGCAAAAGCTCATTTTTAGATCCACTAGTAGTTTCTATCTGTTTGGATGATTCTAATAAAAGTGCCTTCGGTTTTAAAAATGTTTGCAAATTGCGGAAACCCTTTTTGAGCTTATATGGGAAGGTGCTTCATATTTAATGAACCTTCCAGGACACCATGATTGCTCTTTTGGAATCATTTAGGAAAACTTGTGAAAGGCTTGTTTGGGATAGCATTTGACTTCTACATTAGGTAGTAGAAGTAGAAGTCGTTACTTTTGTTATGCCATTGAATTTTATGTTTGGAAACTACATTTTAAAAATGATTTTTTAATTAAAAATGAGGATAATTTTGAAATTCTTAAAAAATTAATTAAATAAAGGAGGTATGGGGATTTTGAGTTCCCGCCCAAAGGAAGATCCAAACAAAGCCTGATGGTTTGACACAATTCCTTTGAAAATGTTAGGTCAGACACAAACATATAGCTAGGTTGGACCTGTTCAGATGGTAGTTGCTGATCATGGATCTCGATTTCCTGGAACTCTGGATAAGGTATTAAGGAAGCAAAATAAGAGCATCTATCCATGATCATTATACAATCAGCAAGCTAAGAAAACAAACCAAAAACTGATGACAACTTCGCAACAAACTCTAAACAAATAAGAAAAGGATCCGCACGGTAAATTGATAAAATGTTCATGCTCATAAGCAGAGGCTACTAAACCTATTCAGTAAAATCCCAACTTCAACAATGGTTTGTGAAGAGGAAATCTAAACAGAGTGTCCATTATCATGGCTATTGCTAAAGCCAGAATTTTGATCTGGTCACATTGCATGATAAAAGGATGCAGACTATGAAGCACACCAACTTGTATGAAACTCACATGATGATTAAATTAAATAGGAAAGACAAAGAAAGGTGTTTCCAGGATAGAGAATACTGCTTAAAGAGGCCAATCATGTAAACAGGAGTGCATCTGCATCTAAACTTGCTGTAAACTATGATGATGAGATGAGATCTATGCAATTAAGGAGACCTTCCATATCAGCTACCACTAGATTGTAAATCAATGAAGTTTTGGATTGGAATAATCAACCAATTGCAAGAGTGCTTGATCTTTTTATTACTGTTAAAGCATGTCATGAATTCATCCAAAATAGTGAACTTGATATCCATGATTGACTTTGACACCTGCCTTATGTAGGTGCTGATAAGATGTTGCAATTACTTTCAATTAGGTTCTAATTCAACAAATTTGGAGCTTAATCAAAATTTTCTAAGAACTATGCTCCAGTTCAAACCAATTAACTTCCCGAGGCAGTGATTAGTCCTTGCTCTTTAGCAATTGGTTTTCCGAAGACCAAGCTTAATCAAGGAATAGTTGGTATCTTAAGCCAAAGGAAGTAAAAGAAAACTAGGATTTTTGGATCAAGACTTCGGTTTTCTCTTAAACAGCCAACACAGTAGATATAAGTTTTGAAAAAGAGTCACAGATTTGCTACTACTTTGGATGAGGAGTAATTGATGTTACTACCAGGCAAAAAATTAATTGAATGTAAGGGTTTTACATCATTCATAAACCTGAGGCGACCATATTTCTGATTTCTCTTGAGTAAAGCATTCACAAACATGATCTCTGAATTAAACATATCATCTGCATTCGAACATCCTCAATACCTAAAGTTCTTCTCTTATTGTCATAGCATGTCTTGCAAGATATCATTTCTATCTCCTAATAATAAGCAATCCAAAAGTCCAAACATGAAAAGCAATTAAAGGCCACTGTTGGATTGCAAGATTGTGACTGATATGATTCCATAACAGAATACTGTTTTAAGTGTAAAACCAGCATTTTCAATCTAGTGGGTGTTAGATGATTTCAAAGAATGAGATCCCCAAGTTTGCAGGCATATTCAAGTGTAGTACTGTGGCCCTTTCTCTAATTGTCCCCAGGTTTTGCCTTTTAAAATCTCTGCTTCCATCATATTACGCCAACAATCTGTAAAGACTAAATAAAAACAGTTTTTGTGTGTATGCATGGACATCCACAGTTCTTTTTTCTTCTTCAATGTGACAGTTACAAAGAAGTAAGTGAAAACAAAATCAGAGGAAAGATGTCATAGGTCATAATAGAGGTTATTGATAGATAATTTTGAGTACACAAGGTCAAAATGATTTAAATGTAATAAAAACAATTCTATAGGAAGACAAACCTGAAAATGGCTTACTATGCTGCTCTTTTGATGAGCTAGAACCAGATACATTCGAGGATCCAGGACCTACTTTCGCGGAATTTACCTGGGAGACAACATCGACTAATATAAATGTAAGTGTAAATTATAAGATGGTTCACATGCATCTCACTGGCTACCATTGCATTAAAGAAACAATTAATTTAATGCGCCTCAGTTTTTTACAGCAATGGCCAAGGAGAATATAAACATACATACATTATATATATATATATATATAGAGAGAGAGAGAGAGAGAGAGAGAGAGAGAGCAGGAATAGTGCAATAGGACTGGCTACCATTGCATTAAAGAAACAATTAATTTAATGCGCCTCAGTTTTTTACATCAATGGCCAAGGAGAATATACACATACATACATTATATATATATATATATATATATATAGAGAGAGAGAGAGAGAGAGAGAGAGAGAGAGAGAGAAGGAATAGTGCAATAGGACTCTTTGTTGTTTTATCCAATTGATAAAACCAGATAATATAGTATATGGTTGTTTAACCATTGGTTATGATCAATTGCATCCGAAATTTTTAGGATTGGAGACTCAATGCTGATGTGTCATTCTAGCCTATCAAAAGCCATGTCTATATAATCAGCCTTCTTTCTGGCCAACAATGTCCAACCCACTTCGAACTAGACTTGCCAAAGGCCAGCACCCAAAGATTCATCATATTTTGAATTGCACTCTCATGACATGCATTGATGACTTTCCTACCTTGGAAAATTCAGATTGAACTTATAAAAGCCCATCAAGTATAAGGAAATCTAGAAAAGAAACTATAATTATTACAGTTGGATACTCTCCTATTTTTTCATCAAGTTAACCTGAACCTCATTCACCTTAGAAATGAGGGACTACACATAGAAACTATAAATACAATTCTTTGTGTGTGTGAGTGCATGACCATGTGTGAGTGTTCAAATAAGAAGAGAATCTTTCACAGAATGGAGACACCCAACCTCTTTTCAGGATGGAGATTTACCTCTCCTACCTTCAATAAAAGAAAGTGCGTGATACACCATGAACAAACTACCTCAACAATCACAGATGATAATCATAAATTACTTAATCATGCATCTATTCATGCTTATGCATAGATGGGATGCCCACACAAACACAAATATGAAGCAACGCAGAACATAAAATAATGCACATTTTAGACTTTGAATAAATAAATAAATAAATAAAGATTGCATCCTAAGTGCAATTATTTTTTGGTTTTTTCTTTTTCTTTTTTTTTTTCAAGGCAAGCAAGGGTATAATTAATAGAGCCAAGCAAGGAAGTGCCAAAGTACCTACAAATGCACCAAAAGGCAAAGACAAGAAGAAAAAAAAACAAAAAACAACTCCCTCCCCTACGCGAGATTGCATAAAAAATGCTATGCAACAACAACAAAGAAAATTCGTTTTCAAGGGAAATCAGAACATTATCTGACAGGATTAAAATATTGTACATCATACCCTAAATAAAAGTCTTAATTTCTATTAGTATTCAGTACGGACAAGTGAAAAGTCCAAGTGCCCAATTTCTTTCCTTTTGGATTGCTGAGGAAACACCCTAATACATGTATGCAGATTCATAAAAATATACCAATTTTCTTCAGGGCCTTCCCATAAAAAATGAATCTTGATCATAGGCGACAGGAAGAATGCTGTTGACCTATGCACTCCCCTTACTACATCAAACAAATAAGGCTCCAGTGAAGGTTTTGCAAATATCAGCTCTTGTTTTTACGGTTCTTCTGAATAGCCCTCTGTATTTTGGTAATCCTCCACTCCTACTGATGTTCTCTAAAATTCTCTTCAAATTCAACTGAAATTTACTTAATTCAATTCTGTATTGGCAGATTGGCTATCCACCCCTTTTAATCCTGAGACCTTTTAAATGAGATCTTGGATAATGACAAAACAAATGAGATGGTGCTACAGAAATCCAATAAGCTTATACAGTCTCTCATTGATGTGTTAGTTTCAAATTCTGCCCACCCAACCCCACAAGATAAAAGGGAAAATTTAGCTAAAATAAAATAATGGAAGAATAATGGGGGAGAAATTAATAAAGCCACACAGCTTCACAACTTCCACATCTCAATCACCACTCCAATCCAGTCCAACTTCACAAATTTTAGTAATGACAAACCCATATTCTGAGAGATAAGATGCAATCAAGCAAAGAGCAAGGAAAAGTTTTAAAATTAGGTAACTGACATGCATATGTAGATTAGAAGAATCTCAAATCTAGTAAAAATGAGCAAATCAAGTGCTGGTAAAGCTTCCAAGAGATAACTCCAAAAAAATAAATAATGAGATAACATGGAACTCCAATGCATTCATTGAACAAGCACAAAATCAAATTATAATGATTACATTCCATGCATTCAGAGAAGATTAATCACCATTCCTTGTACAAGCCAGTTAATGTCGAGGTGTGGTAATAATATGAAGGTTACAGTTTTCAAGTTATATTATTTTTTTTCGCATTAGGCCTAAATTAAAAATGATAATACTCCTGAAACTTGATTATCTGCTACAAGATTTTATCTAAACCAGCCATCCAAGTGCAGATGTTATTTTTGAGGTTATATGCAAAGAGCGGGCAAGCCTATGGTACTAAATATCTTTAGATGGGAATGAAAACTCCCTACAAAGCATTACTCAATGGAAAAGTACAAGCTGTTCTCCCTTACCACAATACGACCAATTCACTTTCCATGGGACATCTAAATGTTCCCTCAGTAGCTTACAATCGACTAAAAGTATCATTTGATGGCACACAATGAACAGATTTATGTAAAAACCTTAATGATGTTAACATATGTGACGCATGTTAACAAAATGCAAGATAGATTAGCAGGAAAGATCGGAGAGGATGTAATAAAATGAACAGGAATAGAACTATAAGAATCCGTACTTACCACTATTGGTTGTTTAGCATCATCAGAAGGCACAGGATGCACACTGAATGGTCTTGCCGGTTGGACATGATTAACAGGAGCATTACCATTCTCAGAAAACTTAGGAAGTGGAGCTAGAAAAGAAGCGCGTCCTACAAAGACCCCTTTGATATGTTAAGCACAGTTGACAAACACAATAAAATTAATAAAATAGACTCTTGAATGGCAAAACCCCCAACTTCTCCTGTTCTTTGCATCAGCAACAGTACACATGCTTTTTGATAACAATCTACAAGATGACAGAAAATCACTTCTTTGTTCTTTCTAAGAAGCCATTTCCAGGAAACAGGCTGAGAATGCCAGCTTCTTATGCCCATGCTGGGTAAACCCATAAACAATATTTCCCATGAATCTTATTATTTCTAATATTAAGAGAGTTTAACCACTCATTAAGGGGACAATTCAAAAAGCACTTCATCATGTCGCAAAAACTAAAATTCATAGTATGTGTACCAGCACAAAGTCCCAGGTTTTTGCGCCTCCTTAAGCTCACCATGGTTCACCCCAACCTTCGTAATAAGAATGCACAATGGTTAAGTTGATGGCCTTAAGGAATTATAAACAATTACAACAGAAAGGCATGCGAAAGCAAGATTCATATGAAGCACAGGAACAACTCTTAAAACTATCGTGCAATGAAATATTACCATTTTAATACTTAAAAATGTAAAAAAGAAAATAAAGAACAGAACCATGCTAGATAATTACAGAAATAACACCAGTGGATAAGTAAACAAAATTATCTTTCGAGGATAAACAAAGGGAGAATGAGGAAAGACATGATTGTCTATCGAATAAAAAAGACGTGGTACCCTTGTGACTTTAATTGCATTACTAGATCACCAGATACCCGCATTAAAAACGCATTTACTTTGCTTCAGTAGATGGATGATTGGGTGAGATAAATTCCTTGATTTAGATAAAAATGTGGGTCAATGAGAGAACTACCTATTGACGGCGAAGCCATACATCCAGAAGAGATAACTTCCTTGATTTAGCAGAACATACGGGCAATTAGGAGAATTGTGCATCAAAAGTGAAGTTAGGCAGTGATGGAAAACCCAATCAGGTATAGCATCATGCAGATAAGGTTGGTGGAGGCAAATTATGATCATACACCAAAAACTGTTCCCGAATAAGAAATCATGTAGGTCATTTTCAAAACCGTTATAGCAATATGAGCTGTAGATTTCTGAAGTACTGTTTATAAAGATATTGCAGCTCATCAGGTTAATGAAAACCCTGTGCTGCTCATCACTGAACAAGGCATATTTAACTCCAATTCCTACCACCCGGAGCATCTCAATTCGCCAAAACAAACAAGAGGTATACTAACATTCACGAGCATTCAGGGATTTTCATGACAAAGAAAAGCAGCAATGCATACCAAACTCAAGCCATATCAGAAAACATAGCTAGAAGCCTAACAGTAGTTTCCCTTTAAAGCTGTGTCGAAAGACATGAGCAGTTCGGATTCAGTATGCCATTTAGCAAAAGGGCCAGAAGAATAAAAGGCATTGATACCAATATTATATAAACCAGTCCATATGGGAATAAGAAGACAAAAAAACTAGTACAAACACCCAAAAGCTTCCATAAAACGATTATATCCTCTCCCTTTCGGGCAAATCTGTATTCAAAATTCTTGAAAATTACAGAGCATTCGTGGGTTGGGGAGCAGGGTGACAAAACCTTAAACCCCATAAAAATTTCTGCATTTTCTGGGAGCCAAACACCCCATTCACGAATTGCATAAACTAACCCCAATTCACTCATCCTGCCAACTGGAATTGGAACTCAAAGACAGTAACACAAACACCCAAAGCCTTGCTTGCGAAGAATTTTCCAATCTCAGTCCTTGAAAAACAAGTCAACCCCACCAACCTACCACCTTTCACAAAAACGGAGAGCCAAAAACAAGAAAAACAAGCCCAACCACAAGACCGAACTCCAAATACAAAGTCACAACACAAAAATCAAGAGAAACCCACATAGCCAAACAAGCACAACATCAAACCCATGAAAGCAAAATGCCTTTTTTATGAGTCCCACTACAAGCCACCAATTGGACAGCAAGAAGAGCATCAGAGAGGGGAAAAGAGAGAAGCAGAAGGCAACCATTTTGAAGTGAGAGGAGTAGGTGGGTACCTGAGAGGGGAGAGACAAGGGTGGTGGTGGTGATGGTGGTGACGGTGACGGTGGTTGTGGGAGCGTAGAAACCGAGGAGAATCAGAGGGAGTTGGGGTGAAATCTGAAGGGGTAGTGAAGAAAAAAGGGAAGGTGGTGGTGTTGTGAGGCTGTAGAGAGAGAGAAAGAGAGATTGTTGCTCATGCATCTACCACCTTTTGTTGTTATTTCTCATCATCTCATTATGTCCTGTTTGGAGAGAGAGAGAGGAAGGTGGTGGTGGTGGTAATGGTAGAGAGAGAATTAACAAAAAAACAAAGCGAGAGAGAAGGGTTGAATTGAGAAAGGCAACGTATGCGCTACTATGTACTTTAGCTTCTTCATTTCCAATTACGCCCTTCTTATATCGCATCTAGGACAAACACGTCCTAGGTTTTTTATGGCCCCCTTCAATTTACCTTTTTGCCCTTCACTTATCTATCACCAAGTCATGCTACAAAAGTCTCTCAATAATATTATTTAATAAACATCACTTACTAAAATAATGTTATTTTTTCGAGCATTCTAAATATATATATATATATATCAATCAGTCTCTTTAATCATTTTTTATGAAAAACTTATCGAATGATTTTGTCAAATTTTGAAAAATTAAATAAATATTGAGCTGGTTGGACGAAATTCTCCTAAACTCGTTTTTAAAAATTATTTTTTATTATTTAACTTAAAAAAACAAGTCTTAAAAAATATATCCAAATAGACCCATATTTTTCTTTTGTTTTTAAAAATTGGTGAAAATAATTCCTACAACTTGTTTGAATCGTGTGATTTAAAAATAATTTTCTATTTTTAAAAACAAAAAATTGTTTTTAAATTTTTTTTATTTTGTTTAATCATTGTTTTTTGTAAATAATTTTTAGAAATAAAATGAAATAGAGAGCAATATTTAGAAAATAAGTAAGAGTTATTTTTATTAATTTTTTTAAAATAAAAAGAAAATATAGATCTGTTTGGTCATGTTTTTTTAAACTTGTTTTTAAAAACTGCTTTTAAGTTAAAGAATAAAAAACAGTTTTTAAAAACAAGTTTTAAAAATATGGTCAAACGGATCCTTATTATTAAAAAATTATTTTTTATTTCATTTTATTTTAAAAAAAACAACAGTAAAACAATATTAAAAAATTTTAAAAACTATTTTTAAATGATGTTGCAAACAGGCTCTATGTCGTAAATGTGTTGAAAAGATAAGGGAAAGTTGTGTTTTCATGGCCCAATTTGGTAATAATATTGTTTTTGGAACCCAGGTTTATGAAATAGGAAAAATATTTTCAATGTGGAAACTTATATGGGTTTCATGCACTATGAGCCGGTTGTATTTTTTCTACCGAAATTGCCCCTCCAGGTATCCACATCAGCAACCCATCTCAGCACGGGCTGAAACTGAACCGGTTGTCTTGTGCAAAATCAAATATTGAGCTTCCCATAAAAACACCCTGGGCGACCGACCGTTCATCCTCCCTTTCTCTCATTTGGTACCCACAAGAAAACCCTAGCCGATCGTTCTTTCTTCCCTCTCTCTCATTTTGGCACCCATTCCTCTCATCTGTCTTCACTCGGTCACCAAGGCGAAGCAGAAAATCCCATAAAAATAGTGTAGCCGAGGGTTCTTTCTCCCCTCTCTCTCATTTGATACCCATCCCTCTCATATTTCTTCACTCTGTCACCGAGGCGAAGCAGATTTCAGTTGAGAAGGGCTTAATCCGATTTGTCACATCTTAGATTTTCTCTGTCGAGGTAAGCCATTCGTTCCGTGTTTTGCATTCGCATTCTCATTCATGAAAAATCTGCTGTTTGTGTGGGTTTTTTCTGAACCAGGCGTGGCTCAAATGTTGGCATTTAGGAGTTGGTACTGAAATTTTAAATCTGTTGGTAATGAATCATCATCGTCTTTTTCAAATCTGATTTTGTACTGTTTTATTTGGATTGACAAATTATCGCAACTCTGTTGTTTTGATATAAAGTGAAGGCAAGAATATGGGTTGGAAATTGTTTCGTTGAAAAAGGCATTTGTTTTGGTTTTGGTTTAGAACTGAGAAAAACATATTTTGAATTGATTAGCGAAAAAGGAAATTTTTTTTTCCCAGTGGTGTTTTTGGGTATTGGGAAACAATGCATTTTTAGTGAAACCCATTTATTGGATTGTGTTTTTGGATTGAGCTATGCAGTGGATGACCAAAAGGGAACATTTTTCGGGATGAAGTTTTCATTTTGAGAGCGAAAAAAGTTCTTAAGAAATGGTGATTTTTAGATGGGAAAGTTGTTCCAAATTACTCAGTTTTTTGGGTTTTTGTGATATTGATGGTTGATGGGTGCTAAAGTTTTCGTTGTGTATTTTGTTTTTGTTTATATGTATAGTTTCAAATCACGTCCCATTTCTTCAAACATATAGTTACATGTGTATGGTTACTATATGTTAATGTTCTTGTTGATTAGTAATTGATATTGATTCAGAGATCCGTTTTAGAAGATGGTAATAGGAAAGGCTATATAGGAACTATTGGTATCCATACATTGGTTTAATTCCCTTCATAACATAAATAGAAAATAGGGAATGCTGGTCAGAATGGATGAAATGCATTTTTATCTATATATTGTTTCTTTTGGTGATCAGTTGGTTAACCTTATTGTACTGGTAAGTTAAGCTTATGTACTACCTCATTATTTCTGAATGTATGACCTTAATCGACTGTATGTACTGCGTTAGTCAACATCAGGTACTACCTGAGCCAACCTTGGGTACAAGCTGTGTGACGACTGGAAACTTCATTTTTTAATATTCAAATAATTCAAATGTGAATAAAAGTTTCTTTATTGTTAACCCAATGGGGTTCACTTTGTCAAACATAGGACCTACAGGCTGTTTTCAAGTCATGCATAAATTAAATTGTATTCACTTCCACATACATTAACTACTCTGCTCAGTTGGTTCCACTTACCTTTACTTGAGACTGTACCATAGGTACTATCTTAATTAACCTTAGGTCTAACCTTAGTAATCTTTAAGTACTAGGTTAGATATCCTTAGGTACTACCGTAGTTGGACTTGCACACTACTTGTTTGCATCGGCCAATTAGCATGTTTGAACCTTAAAGTCTTTGGAATCAACATGCATAATTCCTCAATCTTTCGTTGTTGTATTGTTTTTAACAAATCTTTATGTCAATAAGGAAATGGAAGAGGAGATGTTTTGTTACATTCATGAAGGTGGTGAGCTTGTTAAGACTGCTGTTGGGTCCGTCGAATATAAGGGAGGTCGGACCAATTGCAGTGTTGTTAGCAAGAATATCTCACAATCTGAATTCGTTTCAAAAGTATGTGGTCAACTGAACTTGGATTCCAATTCCATTAAATTGGAATTCACAGTCAAGTTTGACCCATCATGTCTATTACCACTGCATAATGATGGCGACATAGTCAATATGTTCAAATTCAACGACATGTTTTGTCATGTCTACATCTCCCAGTGTACTGAATGTGGTGATGACCTCATTTCCCCTACTAGTACCTAATGTCCTTCCACAATAATGTTCCCTTTTGTATAATTGCTTTTCACACTTAGATTGATGGAGGATCAAATTCTTTCTTTATGTTTTTTGCAGTGCCCCAACCCCCATTGTTGCTTCAAACACAGCTCATGTTTCCTCTATTGGCGAGCCCCCATTACACATCTCTAATGAGTCGCCCACAATTCAGTCATTTGGGTTTTCCCAAAGATGTGCTATGACAAATACCGTTCAACTTCAACCAAGCCGGTTCGAACATTCAATTGTAGGTAGTGGACATACCTTCCCAAATGCGTCGGAGTTTCGAGATGCAATCTATTTGATGTCTTTGGCTGGAAAATTTCGATATTCTTACAAAAGGAATAGTCCGAAACACATGACCGTAGTATGCACAATTGAAGATTGTCCTTGGAAAATCACTGCGCGTGCAATAGGGGATTCAAACATTGTTCAAGTACACACATTCCGAAATGTGCATAACCATTGCTTGGAAGATGTTGTCTTGTCTCAGCCTTTAGTGAGATCCACTCGTGCATCGTTGGTCATTGATGATGTCATTCGATCTACTCCTGAATACCAACCACGCCAAATTTGTAAGGACTTTGTAAGGCAACATGGCATCCAGTTAACTTACCTACAAGCATGGCAAATGAAGGAGAAGGCTAAGGAGCGCATTTATGGACAACCCAAGAATTATTACAAATTGTTGCCATGGATGTGTGAAAGAATGCTTGCAACAAATCCGGGATCGAGTGTTGAGTTGAGTTATTCCAATGACGACCATTTTGAGAAGCTTTTTGTTGCTCATTCAATATCTATCGAAGGTTTGTAAAGGGGTGTCGACCAATCATTGCAATTGATTCGGCCCATATGAGTGGGCCTTATGGCGGTGCTCTATTTTCAGCCACCGGCTACGATGCTAATGACTCCATGTTCCCCTTAGCCTTTGGAGTGATGAGCTCGGAAAATTATGAAGATTGGTTATGGTTCTTGGAAAAACTGAAGATAGTTGTGGGAAACAAGGAAGTTATTATTATATCAGATAGACATCCCGCTTTGCTTCGTAGTGTCCCTGAGGTGTTTGGCATTGAAAACCATGCTTATTGCTACCGTCACCTGAAGGAGAATTTTAGTAGTTTCTTGTCCAAGCATAACACACGAGGGAATAAGGGTAAAGAAAATGCATTGCAATTCCTAGATAGCATTGCGTATGGAAGGTTAGAACATGATTATAATGTTTCCATGTTTGAACTAAAAAATACAACGAGGCTTTAGCCATATGGGTTGAAGAAAATGCGCCGCACCATTGGGCCATGTCAAAATTCCCAAAACAAAGATGGATAAAATGACTACGAATCTTGCCGAGTCATTTAATGCTTGGTTACGGATTGAAAGACATCACTCTATTTGTAACTTTTTATTGGAGCACATGTCCAAGTTAGCTTCTATGCTTGTGAAGCATGAAGAAGAGTCAAAGAATTGGAAAGGGTGTATAGGGCCAAAAATTGAAGCTAAGTGCAGGAAAATATTGCAAAGGGTGCAGTGTATCCAGTCACACCGTTCAAGAATGGAGTATTTGGGTATGTATCGGGAGAGCCTTGTTAAATGTAGACATTCTGAACCGTACATGCACTTGTAGGGGTTGGCAAATGTTGGAATCCCTTGTGAGCATGCCACAGCCGTCATTATTTCCATTGGTCAAAATGTTACTGATTTCGTCGATGATTGCTACAATACCCAATGCAAGAGTTGATATATGGGGTTCTTTCTCCGGCATAGAGACCCATGACATGCCTACTGTGGACGATGATGGTTTGGTTCGATCTATCACCGGGGAGGTGTTCTTCTCGCTAAAGCCTCCACATACAAAGCGCCCTCCCGGAAGGCCAAGGAAGAAGCGCATTGAGTCTCAATTTCAAGATAAACGAACTGTTTATTGCTCTCGTTGTCATATGTCCGGCCACAATAGAAAAACCTGCAAAAATCCTTTGCCTTAAATGCATATTTGTCTACTTATTGCATTATGCTGATTTTGTATTACTCTATTCCAACTAACTGGTTGTCACCCAATCATCGTTACTATTTGAATGTTTGTGCCTTTCCATTCACCTGCAATGTTCATTGAGTTACATTATATTCTCTGCTGATTCAGTTCTTTCACAAAGTCCGAACTATGTTTGCACCACATCTTGTTTTAATGGTATTTACTCAAATCCCATGTATTTGCTAAGATACATTGCTTAAGCCATTTTAACCATACTGCAGTTGTGTTCCCATGTATCATTTGGTGGCATCATTTAATTATCTGAAAATAAATACTTTGAATGAGTGGCATCATTTGTGTTCCCATGCACTCTAAGAAAATTTATTTTTCACCACACTTCTTCATGGCTTGTCCAATACCAGCCACAACTGTACGCTAACAGTTCTTACTTTGCAGGTTTAATTAATTACGCTTCCATTATTCTAGGCATGGCAACAGAAAGGAGGAAAAGAAGAACATGTCCCTGCAACATGTGCAGATGTCGGCAACACGGATTTCATTCAACAATGCATTGAATCTTCAATTTCACCTTTAATGCATATTTCCATATATTATATTTTCCTATCACTGACCAATATTTAATTTTAATTGTAGGAAAAGCTCCCAAAGTCCCGGTGTTCTGGAAGGAAATTCATCACTGTGATTGCGCGCTTACCACCAGAAAAACACCAAGCCATCACAGATATGGATTTGGGGCCTGTTAAAATTTGCCTGTCGAGAGCTGAGATATGAGCTGTGCGGGTGGCTCATATCTCAATATGACTTTACTTACCACAGGCTTAAAATGGCAACTGGCAGTGCTGTCAATGTTAATGAACAACATGTCAGCCAAGTCATGGGCATCCCTAACACCGGGGAAGACTTGGTTATTGTTAAGAGAACAGGCCCTCCAACCGCACATACACTCTCAGGTTTTGGAGCAAAACCTTGACAATCTGCCTGTTGGTGATGATTTTTTAAAATCATTTTAATTTTTTCTTGTGCCACTCTGCTGGCACCTAATTCCAAACTTGAAGGAAGCCATGACCTATGGACACCATATGGGATTCTGATCTTGGTGTCCAAATGAATTGGGCTAAGTTTCTGCTGCAACACTTAGAGGACGGCATTAAGGAATATCGGCAAAGCAGCCTACTTACATCCGAGGCTGCCTCATGTTCCTCCAGGTACAGTCAAGGGTACACAGTATTCTGCAATTAGGTTCAACTTTGTTTACATTTTATTTTAAACTCATTGTTACTACAATTCCATAATTTAATGCTTATTGTTTCGTATACTACCCTTGTACAGCTCTTTTATATGGCATTCTTCTATATGCCATCAGTTATTGTTGAGTGACCAGGCCGCTTGCTGCTGCATGGAGTGACGATGTCATAAAGCGCCGCTTAGCGGCTGAAATATCAACTTTCGGTGGATATGGGCATGTGGATGTATGCTATAAATGAACATAGCTTTTCGTAATAGTAAAATGACCATAGTAGCTTATTCAAGTCAGTCCCAATTTGTTGCTTCTCTAATTCAACTGATGGTGCATTGTGCAGCACAGGAACAGCCACAAAGCACACCTGACATATGCTACCATCAGTAGCCTCAACCTCCACAGCCGGTGACGATGCTACAGAGGTATTGCATAGCCACTAACCACTCATACATGTTTTCCATACAGACTCCATACAATACTATGCTATAATATTTTTTGTTCCTTTATAACAGGTTATTGAAGCCCGCATCAGTGAGACATCAGAGACTATGCTTAGATAGCTTTGTCTTTGGTCGGGATGTGGGTGCATTACGTTGCCGGGCCGGTGGATCAGAGGGGAATTCTTCCGTCCCTTGCCCATCACAGAGCACCACACTAAAGATCAACCATTGCGGCCAACACCAGTGAGGCAGCCATAGCTGAGAAATTGAACCAGAAGACAGCCTCGTACCAACCCCTCATTCACCAGTTGGAATGGGACCATCACCAGCTCCCACTTATTCCGAGCCACTGGTCCCACAGTCTCAGGCACAGGCATCCCTTCCAGCTGAAGTGACAGTAGAGGATGCGGAAGAAGGTGAAGACGCGGTGGGAGTGGCACCCAAGCCCCTAAACCTTCATCAATGAAGAATATAAGCAGACCGCTAAGAGGATTGTCAAGCGTCCTCCCGTTGCAAAAGTCCGTTTGTCGCCCAATGTGTAAAACAATTCCCAAAAATACCTCATGCAGATCGGGTAGTAGCAGATTATGCTTTGCTGAATGGGTGATCCTAGGTACACTTAAGATTCTAAACTCATTTTTATAATCATTTTATAGGTCAATAACTGTACATCATAATGAAAATTTACTTTCATGTCATTGTAGTGAGATTTTGTGCGACATGTATGGGATGTACATTAGACGGAGGAACTTTCTTGTCTAAATGCAGGCGGTGGGTTAATTCAATGGTAGGTTACTTATCCTTATGCCTTACTAAATTCACAATTAATAAGTCATTTGAATCGATAAAGTGTTGATGGAGGTTGTAAAATATGTTATTTTACACAACTTTGACAGATGTTGCGATTGTCTCTCGCATGATGAATAGACAACAAGCACCACCACCTCGCGCACATTTTTTTGAGCCTTCGTTCTCGGTTAGCCCTCTAATATCCTAAATTCACTTGGTTTGCAACTAGAAGAGTAGATATTGATGTTTGTATTGATTCACCTCACCCTTTTGAACAGGTTGTTCTAAGCAACCTCAAATCTAATGCAACCACGCAAGTCATCCTGGAAAGATGCGCTATGTATCTGGATCCTGACACATTGGGCCATGATCTTAGTTCATGTGACATGGTAAATGAACATATCTAAAGTTCAATTCCATAGTAATAAATGCAAGGGTATTGGGAATGACTATAAAGTAATGACATAAAAGCTAATAACTCTTGAATTGTTATGCAGATGTTCATCCCGGTTTGCGAGAATAATCACTGGCACGTGCATGTTGTTAATTTTGCAGCTGGAAGAGTTGAGATACTTTCGTCATTGCCCCTAAGGCGGGGCAACAACATCAGTGCTGCAACACGACGATTATCAATGGCACTCCACAAAGCACTGCATGCATATAGAATCCATATGGATGTGGATGTCTCAAGTTTTGTGCATGTCCAACCACACCTTCTCCAACAGCTGAATGGGTAAAGCATTCAGATATTCCAACGAAAAGAAACATTTCTAAATAATTTGATTTATCAGATATCTATCATCTAACACATTTCTGATGTGTTATAGGTTCGACTGTGGTATCCTTGCACTAAAGTTCATGGAATTTTGGAATGGGGCGACCTTAACTACTTCAGTGGCAGTGGTTAGAGTTGGTTTACACTGTCAAACTTGGACTGTTTTTCTTTGTTTTTTTCCCAACCGCATGGAATAATTTTTTCCCATTTGCGTAGGACAAGACGAACATGTACAGACTCCAGCTAGTGCTGCAACTAGTGCTCAATGAACGCAACAGTGTCAGAGATACAATTATGGCCGCATGTCATTTGTGACTTCATAGTTCATGATAAGTTTCTTCCTATCTGCTGCTACGTACCAAAATGACCAAGGGTTGATTGTAGTTTGTCCAAAAATTTATTAATTCATATCATGTTGTGTGCTGATGTGATTTGTTCCACTTGTAACAGTGGCAGTTGGGTTATGCTGAATATGAGGACTTTATGTACAAGAATGACCAACGTGTAAGGGAAAAGAAGAGTACCTGCTAATGCTACTGCTGGAGCATATGGGATGCAGTAACCGCAATGTAATAGGGCTGTTCATTTTTCCTTCAATATTGTAAAGGAAGGGAGTAGGAACATGGACAACACTCAGTATTTGTTCTTTTATTATAGTTAATGGTGTTGGTCAGTGTTGTATTGGCGACTGATTGGACAACAACTGTGATTGTAAGATGTGATCCAAAGTGATAGGTTTATTATGGGGTATGGTACTAATTTCATAAGAAACAACAAACATAGACTGTATCCTATTTGTTTGTACACTGATGCAGTTTCAGTTTATCCTTCTATACTGACATTAGCAATTTGTTTCACGGCTTTCCTTTCATATGTAGTTATTGTGTAAGCTTTTACATAGCATCTTCTGTTAATGTTATTGGTAAGTTGGGAGGTTTGTTTGGTTTGATTTACTACATTATAAACAGGTTATCGAATATTGTTTATGGTAGTGTCATGCTGCAATAGGTAATGAAATTAACTAATAAAAATCCGAAGCCACATAATGGCTACATTTCTCACAGGTGCGTTAAGGTAGTACCTGAGGTACATTAGTACCTAGGTAGTACCTACATTAAGTAGTACCTAGTACATTAAGGTAGTACCTTAAGACCATTAAGATAGTACTTATGTGCATTAAGGTAGTACCTGAAATTTCTCATGATCATTAAGGTAGCTTATGTAATCATCAGAAATTTAAGGTACTACCTTAATGATCATGATGTACTACCGTAATGACCCTGATGTACTACATTAATGTACCTCATGTACTACCTTAAGGAACATTGGAGAAATGTTGCTCTTCTGTGATTTAACTCAGAATTAGTTCATTGCATTACATATTACAACATGCCATTATTATATTCTTATTGCTCACTCATTTGGTAGCTTATGTAATCATCAGAAATTTAAGGTACTACCTTAATGATCATGATGTACTACCGTAATGACCCTGGTACTACATTAATGTATCTCATGTACTACCTTAAGGAACATTGGAGAAATGTTGCTCTTCTGTGATTTAACTCAGAATTAGTTCATTGCATTACATATTACAACATGCCATTATTATATTCTTATTGCTCACTCATTCGGTAGCTTATGTAATCATAATAAATGTAAGGTACTACCTTAATGCACATGAGGTACTACCTTAATGCACATGAGGTACTACCTTAATGTACCTAAGGTACTACCTTAAGGAACATTGGAGAAATGTTGCTCTTCTGTGATTTAACTCAGAATTAGTTCATTGCATTACATATTACAACATGCCATTATTATATTCTTATTGCTCACTCATTCGATAGCTTATGTAATCATAAAAAATGTAAGGTACTACCTTAATGCACATGAGGTACTACCTTAATGCACATGAGGTACTACCTTAATGTACCTAAGGTACTACCTTAAGGCACCTTGGAGAAATGATGCTCTTCTGTGATTTAACTCAGAATTAGTTCATTGCATTACATATTACAACATGCCATTATTATATTCTTATTGCTCACTCATTCGGTAGCTTATGTAATCATAAAAAATGTAAGGTACTACCTTAATGCACATGAGGTACTACCTTAATGCACATGAGGTACTACCTTAATGTACCTAAGGTACTACCTTAAGGCACCTTGGAGAAATGATGCTCTTCTGTGATTTAACTCAGAATTAGTTCATTGCATTACATATTACAACATGCCATTATTATATTCTTATTGCTCACTCATTCGGTAGCTTATGTAATCATAAAAAATGTAAGGTACTACCTTAATGCACATGAGGTACTACCTTAATGCACATGAGGTACTACCTTAATGTACCTAAGGTACTACCTTAAGGCACCTTGGAGAAATGATGCTCTTCTGTGATTTAACTCAGAATTAGTTCATTGTATTACATATTACCCACCATGCCATTATTATATTTATTCGTGGTTACTCATTCGATAGCTTATGTAATCATCATAAATTTAAGGTACTATCTTAATGGACATAGTACTACCTTAAGACCATGAGGTACTACCTTAATGTACCTCATGTACTACCTAACTGGACATTCGAGAAATGTTGTTCTTTGTCAATATTTTGTTGTGACTATTTATTTAAGTAAACAGTTGTTTTCCCATTTTGGTATTTCATCTACATTTTGAAATGGTTGTGGTTGGATATGGAATGTGATCATGTAAACCACTTTTTTTGAGGTTTGGTAACATATATTTATTTTCCTATCACAACCTGTAGATTGTTGGAAGCAAAACATGAGCAACATGCAAAAGCATTTTGGAACCCTGTTATAACTTTTGTCTTTATTTTTCATTAGACGATTTTATCAGATTTTTATTAACTAAAAGAAAAAAAAAATCGTGATATGTAACAAAGAATTATCTCAGCACATGCCAATCTAAAAAATTGAAAGGATATGCAACAAATGCCTTATCTCTATTAGGATTTCCTGTATAAAACAAAACACAAACATAGTCCTTGGAATTTGTACATCAGCAAAATGTTTCTAATATAGTCAACAAACAAAGAAACCTCCAACCTACCTATGACATTGACATAAGATGCCCAGAATAATGAACAACTCCTTTCCTACTCCCTTTCATATACAATATTTCACATTAATGAACAACCCTAATTTGATCATATGGTAAACCAAGTTTGCTTCATACAATCCGAACAAAAAGGATAACATATGACTCATTCTGATATTACTCCCTCTCGTAAGCTATAGCAACAGCATCACCATGCAGTCTTTCTTTCCCTTACGCGTTGCCCATTGGTGTACATAAAGTCCTGACATTCAGCATCACCCATACTGTCACTGTTACAATGGGATGTTGTATAATTAATAAGATACAATAAATATAGAACATAAATAATGGTTTAGAATGGGAACAAAATCACATCATCACATAACAGGATATGAATTCAGTCATTTGTGGACAAACTACAATCAAGTATTGCTTTATATGGTAAGTAGCATCAGATAGGAAAAAAAACTTATCATCAACCATAAAGTCAAAAATGACAGAGGCCCATAATTTTATCTCTAACAGTGTTGCGTTCATTGAGCAATAGTTCCACAACTAGCTGGAGTCTGACATGTTCAGCTTGTCCTACAGAAATGGGAAAAACTTAGTTCATACTGTTTTTTTTTTAAAAAAAAAAAAAAAACAAAACAATTAGGATGTAAACCAGCTCTAACCTCTGCCACTGAAGTAGTTAAGGTCGCCCCATTCCAAAATTCCATGAACTTTAGGTGCAAGGATACCACAGTCGAACCTATAACACATCACATTTAGGCTTGTCATGTAGATGATAGAAATCTAAGAAAAAAAAATTCACCTCAAATGTCCGTTTTGGTTAGAATATATGAATATTTACCCATTCAGTTGTTTGCACAAGGTGTGGTTGGACATGCACAAAAGTCGAGACATCCACGTCCATAATGAATTCTATATGCATGCAATGCTTGATTGATTGCCATAGATAAATGAGACACGTATGAGTTCAAATAGTTCCTGTATAGCATTTCCTATTTCCTATATAGCTCACTCTTCTTCAAACTGGCCATTTATTATGCAACAAAGGCCACATTCAACAGAAGTCAACCTCCAAAACAACCTAGAAAAAATGAAATGGAACTCAAAAGGCACCACCTTATCCTATCTATCCAAACTATTTAAAGCTTGTTTATCCATAAGTTTTTGTCCAAGGAAGGAGTAACCCACAGCATAACAATCTCAATTTGCTATTTTATTCTTTAGAAGGACCATTAATGATCCAGCCATTCCTAAGCAGAGACCAACCTTATACCATTAGCAAAAAGAATTATGCTTAAGTATCAGGCTTCCAAAAATGTTTGCATTTAAATTGGGATTGATAAGTGAAAGTCATAACAAAGACCAATAGTAGGGATGGATAATATTCTATTTATGGTCTTCAACCAAAAAAACCTCTTTTGCAATTGTATCATGCATTCTAGATCATTTTTCAACAGGTAAGATATCTATTTTTGGTCCTTGTTGGGGCTTGAACTTGGAACCTCCCACCTCTCCACCCTAACCCTTGTCACTTGATCAGCCCTCAAGGGCATATGTTCTGACCTTTACCTTCCAGTCTCATAATTTAAATCTCCCCCTAGTCAAAGTTGGAAGATTCTAACTTTTCAACGCTCAATCTCCATTTTTTTTCTTCCTTTTTTTCCTTATTTTTTTCTTTTTGTGTTGCCTTGCCTTCAAATTCTCCATCATTCTACAAACCTTTTCATTGGATCTTCTCAAACCATAGCACTGAAATCTTCGCCAATCTTAACTTTGATGAATATCTGTTGTGCACTGGCGCAAACTCTAATATCATTTTTTTAGTACCAGTAGAATCTCTGATGGATTCTGTGTGCATGTGTATGCAATTACAACATAAAAATCAGTCACAAACCACACAAGCGATACAAACCATACAAGGTAAACTATGCCTACTTCCAATTACGAGATAAGGGTTCCATATAACCCAACAGAAAATATGAAATTTGTGTTTTATGATCTCTAACAACACTTCAAAAAGTAGGCTCCAAGAAACTACAAAGAAAAGAAATTCTAATAAAGCAGAAACCGGAATTCAAATCAGAGACATATTCAAGGGAAAATATATAACTCCAACAATCAGGTTGTGAAATTCTTAGTTGAATCCCACACAGCAGAAAAGTAACAAAATCGACATAGCAAGCCCCAAAGGCCAGAAAGATCTAAACTATGAACACCACAAACTAAGTTGATAGAAAAATGAATAGAGAGAAATCGATATCTCCTTGAAAAATGAAAAACTGAGAGAAAAGCTCAGACAAATTCCCTCTAATCATTTGATCATAAATTATATGAGTCGCGCATCAACCCTCCAAATAAAAGCACATTACTCCTAGTGAAAGAAAACTCGTACTGAAACTATTTTCTGTGAAACAAAACAGAGCCTAATGATAAAGAAATAATACCAATATATCGAATGAGAGAGAAGGAAGAAAGAACTGTCGGCAAGGGTCTTGAAGCGTAGCCTGCACCGTTTTTCTGGGAAGCTCAAATCGCCTTGGTGACGGAGTGAAGACAACAATGAGAAAGAGGGAAGAAAGAACCGTCGGCTAGGGTATTTTTGTGGGAAGCTCAACATTTGATTTTGGAGTTTGAACCGGTTCAGTTTCAGCCCGTGCTGAGATGGGTTGCTGATGTGGATACCTGGAGGGGCAATTTCGGTAGAAAAAATACAACCGGCTCATAGTGCATGAAACCCATATAAGTTTCCACATTGAAAAATATTTTTCCTATTTCATAAACCTGGGTTCCAAAAACAATATTATTACCAAATTGGGCCATGAAAACACAACTTTCCCAAAAGATAATAGTCATAAACATTTTTTTTTAGAGTTGAAATTACTCTTCTACCCTGATATTTAGAAGGGTTTAATTATTGGTTAATGTGTGATATTTATGTAGGGTTTAGGGAACAAAAATTTACAAATTTTGATTGGGGAATGTGCCACTTGCCCTAAACTTGAGGCAGTCAACATTGATTTTTCTTTTTAAATACCCAATTAGGCATCCCAACTACAATTCATTAGTTCAACCATCCTTACCAATAGTCTTCAAAATCTAATAAAAAAATAAAAAAATAAAAAAATAAAAAAATAAAAAAAATGAGTAATTGTAAATTTTTTGTTATAGTATCATAATGTTATTAGAGTAAAAATTGTGCACCAAAAATTAATTTTTGATTAAATTTTCTAATTTTAGGAGGAAAATATATCATCTTATGAGACAAATTTGTCTAATTTATAGTAACTAAAACAATATTTTAAAAATTACTTCATTATGATTTTTCATATTGTAATTTTGAAATTTACTTAAAGATAGGTTTTATTTAGGGATGGACCCATCTAAGATTGGGAATAAAATACATATTTTTATTGTTGAATAATAGAAAATTTATTTGACTATGAGTCACCCTTTATTTTTGTTTGATGTGGAAATTAAAGACCTAATGGACTTGTCAACATCTCCCTCAATTTCCACATTATTATTGAGTCAATATGTGAGAGGTTGTCACAATAATGCAGGCAACCCTAGCTACTCCATGTGAGGTCCACAAGAAAATTGCCCTCATCCTCCTCTTATTTGCAAACACAAGGAAAATAAGAGAGAGTTTCGCAATATTTTTAGGAATCACTTTTAACTTAAAAAGTTTTTTTTTGAAAAGAAACTAAAGCTTTGTTTTATAACTGTTTTCGATAATAGTTTTTTGTTCTTCATAACAAAAGAAACACTTTTAATAATTAGAAAACCGTTTTTTGTTTTTAAAAATAAAAAACATGGTATTTTCAGATAATATTTTTTAATTGTTTTCACTTATTTTTTAAGAACTATTTAAAAATAATAATTATACAAACATGTAGAATGATTAAAAATAAAACATTAGACATAAAAATTATTTTTAAAATATATTAAATATATTTTATGTTTTCAAACATACTTTTGCTTTACAAAACATTAGACTTTCAAAAATTATTTTCAAAAACTATTTTTTAAAACAGTTACTAAATAGAGACTAGTATTTGACAAAATTTTAAAAATATTTTTAAAAATCTGAAAAATCACTTATAATCACTTATGGAGAAATATTTTATAAGTGATTCTTTTAAAAGTAGTTCAAATAAAAACCCCGTGAAACCTACTCTAACTTCATCCATTTTTTGTTATTGTCTTATATGGGTGATTACAATTGAGGATACTTTCTTTTTTCCCAATAAATCATAGGTATAAAAAAATTATATGATTTGAAAACAAAAATTCCTAGAAAAAAAAATGGAAATAATGGTACAATAATGCTATTAAGCCTTGATTCCTATAAATTAATTACTCAAATTTGAATTTATTGTGACTATATATAGTTGACAAGACAAATCTTACACTTCAATTTCAAATAGTTAATTATTGCAATTTTATTAGAAAATTGGGACTTAAAATGGGAACTTGAAGAAAAGATCATCCAAAGATTGAGGATTATTACAATGAAAAAATGAAAATCAATATTGAAAGTGAATGTTTTGGACAATATTAAAAAAAAAATAAAAAATAAAAAAAGAAGAAAAATATTGGCAATCATGAATATAAGATTTTTTATTAAAATTTGCACAATATCAAATTTTGAAATGGGTTGCTTTTTATGAATTTAAATACAACATTTTTTTTTTTAATGTTAAGTTATAAAAATGTAGTTACAATTTTCATATAAATTAGTTATAACTTATAGGTAAATAAATGCTTTAAAAAAAGGATGTTATAGTCAAATGATATATTTTTGTAATGTCATTGGGAATAAGAGGAATTTATTTTAGTTAATTTTATCATTAATATTTAATAGGAATAATTTTTTATTTTATTTTACAATTTCATTATTAGCATTTGAAAAAACAAAGAAATGGATATTTATCATTATTAGAATTGAAAGCAAAGAAATAAAAATAAAAAATAAAAAAATAAAGAAGTTACACTAACAAATGATTAATAGCTTGGATGGAATTCATATGTCATGCTATGTTTTGGAAGAAAAAAAAGAGGAAAAAAAGAAATAAAAATATATTAAAAAAAGGAAAAGGGTAAGAAAAAATTATTAATATTTTATTTGATTTTCATTGAAGTGAATGAAATTTTTTTATTAAATAGTTATTTGGATATATTTTTATTTTTAGTTTTTAAAGACAAAAATTTATAAAAATGTAACAACTCTACAAGATTTACCTTAAAAAAAATAATAATAGTTTCTAAAATCAGTTAAAAATTTGAGGGATCAAAATTTTTTTACTAATTCAAAAGTAAGTTTCAATGGAGAAATTATATATGCATTATATTTCACATGCTATAATTTATATATAAGTGAAAGGAAATTAAGACTTTTTTTTTTCTTCTGGGAAGACATGTTTCTTAATAGATACGTATCTTGTATTTTAAAGACACAACCTTTTCTAAAAGACTAATTTAGTGTTCTAAAGACACATCTATTTTAATAGTCACCAATAAAATTTACAAATAAAGATCCCGTGGGATATTTTGTTTTTTTATTTATTTAAAAAATCATAATTTAAATGAATGTGAAGATATTATTTTTATTTTTAAAAATAGAAAATAAAAAATATATACAAAATAAACACCAAGGTTATGTTTGGTTTCCAAAAAGCACTAGGAAAAAAAATATTAAAAAAATAATTTTCTCATATTTATTTGATTTTCATTGAAGTGAATGAAATTTTTTATTAAATAGTTATTGGATATTTTTTATTTTTAGTTTTTGAAGACAAAAATTTATAAAAATGTAACAACCCTACGAGATTTACCTTAAAAATAATAATAATAGTTTCTAAAATCAATTAAAAATTTGAGGGATCAAAATTTTTTTACTAATTCAAAAGTAAGTTTCAATGGAGAAATTATATATGCATTATATTTCACATGTTTATATACATATGAAAGGAAATTAAGACTTTTTTTTTTCCTCTCAGAAGACATGTTTCTTAATAGATAAGTATTTTGTATTTTAGAGACACAACCTCTTCTAAAGGACTAATTTAGTATTCTAAGGACACATCTCTCCTAATAGTCACCAATAAAATTTATAAATAAAGATCCCATGGGATATTTTGTTTTTTTTATTTATTTAAAAAATCATATTAAATGAATGTGGAGATATTATTTTATTTTTAAAATAGGAAATAAAAAATATATACAAATAAACACCAAGGTTATGTTTGGTTTCCGAAAACACTAGGAAAGAAAAAAATATTAAAAAAAATAATTTTCTCATATTTGTTTTATTATGAAAAATATGAAAGAAAGTCAATATAATTAAAATTATTAAAAATTTATATTTTAAATTATCTAATATTTATACAGAAGGGTTAAATAAAAAAAAATTAAAGTAGTATATAAAATAATTTATTGATTTTAAATCTATTTTTTTAATTTTTATTCACTTTTCCTTTTTATTTTCTTTTTCTTATATTTTCCTTCGAACCAAACATAACCTAAGCAATATCATTTTACTTATATTTTCTAAAAGAAGATTTATGAGAAAATGTGGTATTTTCCCTCCATTTTCCTTAACATTTCTTTTACCCTTTTTCATGATATTATAATTTTAAAAAATTATTTTCCTCTTAACACTTTTTTTTTTCTTTGATAATCTTAGTAGTTTAACCTAATTGCCATTCCTTACCCCTCCTCTCTATGCACACATATGGGCCACAACCATGGAACCCTAGAAATTTTACCATATTTATCATTCAAATTAATGCTAATTTCTCACCAAACAACCACTTTCTCAAGATTTGTTTTTCCCTTTAGATTCTATATAATTAATGCTCAATTAGAAGACAACAACTTTTTGTTCAACTTCTTTGAGATAATATAAAAATTTTCAAGGGTGTTTTGGTAGTTTCCTCTAATTATTATTTTTCAAATGGAAAGGGCAATTATGTAAATGAAAAAAGAAAAACATAAAAATGTGGAGTTTAGAAAGGGGGGAGGGACAGTTTGGGAAATGGAAAATTAATGTTAAGAGGAGGTGGCACAAAGCCCTACCCAATTATTAATAGTGTGGGTTGGTTGGTAGCACAAAGAGAAAGGGGGAGAGAGAGAGAGAAAGGAAAGAGTTTTTAGAGCGAGAGACATTTGTAGAGAGAGAAAGGAAGCACCGACGATGCCCTGATTGGATGGGCGGCCTGCCATCTAAGCCTCTCTCCAGATAACGTCCCCTTAACCCTAACCCTAACCCTCTCTCTTAATTATTTACTAATTTTTTTATTTAATTATTAATTACTTCCACAAATTCTTCCCTCTAATTTCCTCTGTACTCTCGGCATTATCTCCACGCAAACGTCTTATTTATCTCGCAAACATACAATTTTTGTTATCACTTTTCGATCGCCCATCACGTCAACAAATAATTTAATTTAAAAATAATAAAAATAATAACTTTACTATAAAAAATATGAATATATATTATATATATATATATATATATATATATTTAAAAAAAATTATTTTTATTTTTTATTTTTTATTCTTAAATAAAAAATAAGATATTTTCAAATAACATCTTTTAACTATTTTTATTTTTTTATAATTGTTTTTTAAAAAAGATTTACAAATATGTAAAATAATTAAAAAAACATTAGAAATAAAATTTATTTTTTAAAACTTATTTAAAAATATTAAAAAATGATTAAAAGGTCTTTGTTTTATAAAAAATTATTAAATAATTTTCAAAAAATTGCTTTTAGATTATTTTCGAATTATCAAATAGGATCAAATTATTATGATATTTTTAAAATTTTTAATTAAATAAAAATTTGATTTTCTTATTTTAAGATAATATAAAATTTTATTTGCTCTCTAATATTCAATTGGATGATATTAAAAAATTATAGTTATTTCTAAATATTCTTAAAAATTATGCAATTGTTTTTGCATATAGAAACTTTTTCAAAGCATAATATTGTTTGTTTTTATTTTTTATTTTTTTCTCTATTAAAAGTAATTTAGCTTATTTGAAATATACAGTATATTTTAGGGTTCTAATATGCTAGTGGTAGTAATTTTAGAAAGTGTTTTAATTTATTTTTTGAAAAAAAAATTAGGTGTTGGGAAAACTTAAGAAATACTTGTAAAAACACTTTTAAAAAACATTTTCATTGAAAATGTTTTGAGTAAAAATACTACTAAATTACTCTTTGAATACGTGTGATTGTGAATTTAGGAAATATTATAATATTTCAACACCATAACATTTTTATTTCTTTACATTTGATAGTAATTTTAGGAAGTGTTATAATCTTTTTAATATTTGAAAACTTTTATCTTCAAATATTAGAAAGATTTTGAAAAAGTTAGAAGACTCATGTTTAATTTTCAAATCTAATAAGAATAAACTGATTTTTATTTTAATGGAATCTTTTTGAAAATAGTCAAATAATTTTATTTTAATTATTTTAAGTCTACACTTTTGGAATGTAAAATAAAATTAATTAAACTATTGCAAGAAACCATTTATTTTACAAAACATTAAATGAGTTTTCGATCAACCAACTTAGTAACTTAAATGACTAAATAACTTAATTTAAGTTATTAAGTAAATTAAATATGTTTAATAAAATAATTTAATGTATAAGTTAAATTCAAAACAATTTTAAGTAACAAGTAAAAATAATTAACTTATTCTTAAGTTCATATTTTATTTATATATATTTTTATTTCTCATAATTACTTTCACGATCTCCTTTGCTGTCACAACCTCAACTGATACTCAATCTTCTATAATGATAAATATGTCAATTTGATGATTAGAAAATTTAAATTAATTTTATCAATAATCTAATACTTAAAATAAAAATTAAGTAATAAGTTTGAAATCAATAACTTAAATATAATTTAACTTAAATTTAATAAAATTATTAAGTAATAAGTATTAAGTTTTATCAAACAACTTTGATAGATGTTTTTTCCTATTTTTTAATCATTCATTGCCCCTCATTATTGAGAAAAAAAAGTTATGAAAATAAAATAAATAGAAATAAAGAAACGTTTTAACATGTTGTATTTGGGTTCTGATGATTTGGATGCGGGTCAACGTGGAGTGTCCGTTGGATTAGAATATTAAATTAGGTAATTGGGATTAGAATACTTTGGAAAGTAATTAATTTAATAATATATCCAAGGTGGTTGATTATAATAATAGAAATAGTTTTATAAACGTGGATTAATTTTGACCCACCCGAATATTTCATAATAAAATAAATATTCCTAATTCTAATGACATTACATTATGTATGTTTGTCTCAATAGAAATGACAACAAATCATATGTTAAAGTGATTTTTTTTTTCTTTTTTGACTTTTATTTTTATTAAATAATTTTGTCAATAACTTCTTGCATATTTAGGAACAAACGATTGAATTTTAATTCAAATTCTTTTAAATTCAAACTCTAATTTTAATCTCAAATGTCCTTTATATGTCTCTTGATAGATTCAAAGCCTCTAGTTGCTCCTACCACTAATTGGAAACATGCCATATTTGCCTCTTATTAGTGCCACCTATCCTTCCTTAATAGGTCACCATTTACTTGCCACCATCGTAAAACTATTCTCTTGTACATGTACATATACATTACCCTTGGTGCTTCTTGGAAAAACTTTGTGTCGAGTGCTTTTCTATCTCAACTCCTAGGTAAACCTATCACATGTCAAAAGCCCCTTGCTTCGACTTATCCCAATGCTAAGGAGTCTATGCATAGTATTAGCCCATACTATTTGTTGACCCCGTGATCATGAGCCCACTCAAGTGTCAATTAGCCTTTTGTGTGTCTAGCATGTTGCTTGTATATTTAGGCAACCCATGCGGTTAAGCCCTCTTTTTTACTTGTGATATCGTGTTGCTATGTTGATTTGTGTGTGCCAATCATGTCAATCTTTCCAAAAAAGGCAACCATGTTCATCCTTGTACTACAGCTATGTCCATGACTTGCATCCATCCCATGACATTGCGCTTATGTGTATGTATTAGCAAAGCTCACCAACATGCCTTACCCATGTCCAAAGCCCCTTATGTTGTGTTCTTTGTTGATGCCACCATCATCACTTTTAAGTCATGCATGCGCTCTTTGTAAAAAAACATTTTATGACATTTCCTAAATGCTAAGAGGAGATATAAGTGCTTAATGAGACATAATGATATTTTCTTTTAAAAAATTAAAAAAAATGAAAAATCAAAATTCTATTAGAAACTTCATCTTAAGGCCTTTTCTTGCCAACCAAAATTTCACACTTGATCTTGGACATGTCCACATGTGTTGTCTAATAATGTGAGTTACATCTCAAGAAACTATCAAACCTTTGCATAATCCCTTGTAAGCCTCGGGTATCACCTTGTCTGACCCAATGGGCACTTATTGGTGCAAGGAGACACCCGCGTCATCGTCCAAGTTAGGGTGCTAAGTGTTAACACATGTCTTTGAACAAATTTCAAATTAAATTAATATTTTTGGGAATAATTATATTACCAATAAAATTTCATAAATTTAAAATTTTAATTTTAATTTTTTTCCCATTTGAATGAAGGAAAAAAATGCGAATTTTGAGCAACTTGAATCAAATCATCTTCCCATATTTAAAAGTAATAATAATATATATTTTTTAGATCACAAGGTTTTCCAACAAAATTATTCAAAAAGGGTTTGTGCAAAGTTGAAATGATTTTTTTTTTTTTTTTAGAATACCTTTTATCTTGGCTTAAACTAGAAATGAAAGGGATAATTTATCACCATAATTTTTTTTTTATTAATATGAAATAAATTTTCTCACAAATTTAAATTTTTATAAAAATAAATATTATTGATATTTACCTATTAAACTTCTTTAAAATATAATTTTTTATTAAAATATTTAAAAATTTAAAAAAGAAAATCCCTTTCTAAGAGACAATTTAAGGTGGGCGTAAATCCTCTCATCCAATTTCACAAAATTTCAAAAAGGTTGTTGAAATAAATTTTTCTAAAAGAAGAAAGAAATAAGGAAACAAAAGTAATAATTATTTTGATAAAACAACGAACTCTTTTCACATGTGTGTAGTACTGCAACCCACAAGTTAGGCGGCCGTAGTAGTGTGCTACTAGCCTACTACTACACATTTTGGCTTACTCCTACATACTCCTCCCTACGTGTGATGCCATGGGACACGTGTAAGAGTGTGGGCCCCAACTCCAGGCCTGTGGTCAACCATCGTATTCTACAACTTTCCTCACTCTTAACACTTGAAATCATTTTATATAATCAAATTTGATATTGAGAAAGAATAAGTGGAATGATAATGAGAAATGTTTTTTCGGGAATCCACCCTATTTGGAAGCTAATGGAGCGGGTTTGAAATTTAAATAAATAGATTTGAGATGAGTTTGTGATTTGTTTTTTAACTTGAGACTGATTCGGGTATTACCCTATCCTTGCTCATCTCATTATATATAAAATTAATATAATTTAATTTTATTTTCTTATTTTTAATACATAAATAATAATATTAATAAATACTTTTTATAAAATAAGTTATAAAAATATAATAATTTATATTTATTTAATGTAATATAATATATATATAAATTAAACAAGGCCGGACATGTATGAAAAAAATCCTACCTGTTCCACTCCATCCCATCCTGTTTTGTTTTATTTTCTTTAATATGATAAAAATAATAATAATTTTGAATAAACAAGACAGAATTGGGATGAAAGCGACCTATCTTAAACTCGTCTTGTTATCATCCTTGATTTTGTAAATAACTATTTTTAAAAAATATACTATTTATATTATCGAACTTAAAATTCACCTATTCAATTCGCAACTGAAAATATTCTCACTAAATACAAGTAACTCTGTGCTAACACTAATACGATCAGTTAACACAAATCTTCGTATTACCAAATGTATGATCTTGTCGTATCCACTTCACTATCTATCCCCTTTTTGGGTTTTTTTTTTCTCAATTGCTTTGAAGGTATAAAAGAACCTTTTTATTGTTTTTATTAAGTAATTTTAATTTCTAGCTGATCTTTAAGTTTTGTAGAGTGATTTATCCGCTTTCCATATTTGAAGAATAGTTGGGATGTTGAGGAATATAAAAATAAATAAATATTATTAATTATTTTTTTTAAAAATAAATATAAATATTTTTAATTTTATAAATATTTTAAAAAAGCAAAAGTCCTTTTAGAATTTTTTTTTAAATAGAGATTAATTCCTTAATTTTTAAAAATATATTTTAAAATATTTGTTTTAAAAATAGATTATTATTGAGAACAAATTTGAGCTACTTTCAATAATTTTTTTTAAGTGTCTTAAAGAATAATTAAAAATAGAGAGAATATTTAAAAATATTTGTATTATATATCACAATTTCATAAATAGAGAAAATTATTTCTTATATTTGAATTTTCATTTAAAAAAAAAATTATTTTTGAAAATGTTATTAAAAAAAAAAAAAAAAAAAAAAAGCCCTTCGCTGACCCGTATGCAAAGGGAAGGGAATGATGAAAAGGCTAAAATCCTAAGGGATGAAAGTGGAAGAATGTGAAAGGGGGGAGGGTAATTGGTTGAGGATGGAAAAGTGGGAGCAATTGAAGAGGAGGGAGTGAATGATATGCTTAATGCCAAAAGTTTTTTGAAAAAAAAGTAGATTTGGCAGGAGTGTGGAGGGTCCACCTTTCCCCAACACTAGGCATACCACATGCTTCATAGCACACTGTCCCTTTCATGGATTCACACCTCAACCCCTTCCCTTCTTTTCCCATTCCTACCCATTCCCACATGGTAGATAACACGCCAAGTGGTAATTTACACTCTCTTTGTAACTGTTTTTGAAAATAATTTCAAAATAGTTTTTAAAAATAGTTTTTAAAATTATTTTTAATTTTTGTAAAATAAAAATCTATTTAAAAATTTAAAATATTTTTAATTTGTTTTAATATTTTTAAATATGTTTTAGAAATAATTTTTATATACAATGTTCTATATTTAATCATTCTACGTAGTTGTATAATTATTTCTTAAAATAATTTTATGAAAATGAGTGAAAAAAAAAATAATTAAAAGATGTTTTCTAAAAATACTATGTTTTTTGTTATTAAAAACAAAAAACAGCTTTTGATTGTCAAACATGTTTCTTATGTTATTTATTTATTTATTTATTTTGGAGATCATAAAACTATTTTAAAAAATAATTCCTAAACGAGCCCTTATTTTTTCTTCCAAAACTTTTCTCTCTCTCCTCTATATATATATATATGAAATTATTCTTTTTTTTCTTTTCTTTTTCTATTAAGGGATGAAAACACAAAATCTAATATTATAATATTTCAAGATCTAGAGTTCAACCTTGCTCTAATGTTCTCATGTATTATTTATTCTTTTTTATACGGGATCAATGAAGGGAAAAGAGAATATATATTCTTTCTCCATTTTTTTTTATATTCACTCATCATCAATTCCTCTTCATAAATATTATGAGAAGTATATTTCTTCTTATTCGAGATCATTGAAGAGGAATTACAGAAAAAACAAGTAGATGACTTATTTTCATTCTCCCATCAAAATTAGAATTGCTTATTTTTTTGTTTTGGATATATATATATGTCTTTTATTTTATTTTTATTTCTTCTTCATTAGTGATGCTTAAAGAGGAATAACATTCCTTCTTGTTTGAGATCATGGAAGAGGACTTAGGGAGAAGAAAGTAGATGACTCATTTTCATTATCTCTTTCTCTCTCTCTCTCTCTCTCTCTCTCTCTCTCATATATATATATATATATATATTTGTTTTTCATTAGTGATGTTTAAAGAGGAATTATCTTCATTCTTGTTTGAGATCATGGAAGAGAACTTATATAGAGAAGCAAGTAGATTACTCATTTGCATTCTTTTTTGGGTTTTTATCATATATATATATATATATATCATTGCATCATAAGATTACAAAAAATTTTCTATGTTGAACTATATTATATAAAAGCAAATGCTTATCAAAGTTTGACCTCCATCAAAGATATATGTTATTCCATTAAAGTATTGGCTCTCTCAGAATCCAAATTTGAAGTTGAGTCAATATCCCATTATAAAAAGTTAACTACACTCCAATATCATATGTGTATTATAATGAGACATCAAGTGCTCGGATTCGTAACTTGCTATCTATTGTATATAGTCTTCCCATGAACTGATCATCCATAGTCTAACAAAGTGAAAACTACTAGCCTTTCAAGACTACTTTTACCATCTTTGAGTTACAAATCCTTCTATTATGTAATCACATGACATACTCTAGTTCACTAAGAATTATGTGTTAAATTCCATTAAAGGAATTACTACGAGCCCACAAATTTCATGAATAGACATCCTTAAGATCACCCAAGAAAACACATTGTCTCAAAGTTCATGAGATATCATGGTGCCTCTATTGAGAATATTTATTGCTACTAGCTTCTATCAATAGTAACCCAATCCATAAGGAATATATGATCACTTTAGGATCTCATCTATAAATCAAAGCTACTTCTAATTTTTGCATAAGATTAATGTTCTATTAAGGTTGAAAGACAATACAATATAGTAGCCTGGTGAAATCACGACTACCTGATAACCTTATGTCATAATTCACCATAGGTCCTATTAAATGCGTAACCATACACACTATTGCACTTACCATAGGAACCTCATCCCAATGGCCAAGACTAGTCATCCCACCAATTAGGAGGTGGTGCACTACAACCTCAAATGGATTGCCTAAATTCATGAACCATTTATGAACAAATCATCTGCTTGCAAGGAACTTATGCCTTGGATCTTCCATGCGACTTCTAATGCGCCTAAGTCATGTAGAATACAAGAGATACTAAGTGATGATCATAAAGTATAACACATGGAATAAGGATAGAAAAATGTGAAATTGAAATATCATTAAATTAATAATAAATTTTTAATCTGTTACATTATGTTATGCTTTTAAGGGCTCTATTATAACATTTTCCCACTAGCCCTCAAAGCATACTAAATAATCATTTGAAACTTATGTTGTCCTTATAACCAACAAAATTTTCTCGATCAATGTCTTGGTGAAGGGATTCGTCAAGTTCTTTTTAGAGGGTATCTTTCCAATCGTTACATCAGCCCTCTAAACTATTTCAACACTTTGAAACACAAGCACATAATCTCTCGTTCTCCTAACATATTTGAGTATCGACTTGATACATGTCCAGTATTCTAGACTTGGATTTGATTGATATCCACTTACTATACCTAGAATAAAAAAATATATATATATAGTTTAGCACATAACATAACATATAAAAGGCTACCCATTATAGAGGCATAACGTACTGTCTTAATGTGATTTCTTTTCCTAGATGTCCAATAACACTTATCTTGAGAAAAGACAACTTCAAATCTTAAGGATAATTAACCTTTCTTAGAGTTTTGCATCACACACTTGACCGAATGCTTATCAGTATAAGTGATATAACACAATTTTCCTATTCTTACAATTCTAAAAGACCTTAAACCTAAAAATATATTATACATTTTCTAGATTTCCATCAAGAACTGAGTAGATGAATTGGTCTTGATTGATGACAATATTTTAACATCATTCTTAATGAGTGGATTGTCATCTACCTTAACAAGATTTGAGAGCACTACCATGCTTTCCTGCGCCTTCTTATACACATTAGCCCCTTTGCTGTGAAAATGTATGCTAACATCATGTAGATGTTGATACAAAGATAATCGTTCAAGAATGCTATCTTGACATCCTATTGTTATATCTCATAAATGAGATGCTCTACCATGGATAGGAGTACTCTGATGGACTTGAGTACGACCACTAGTGAAAAGGTTTCTTACAGTTGAAACAATGTTTCAAACTATATCCTTTGTTACAACCTAACCACATAAATTTCAACCCTTCCATCTACTCCTTTGTTTCACTTATAGACCAACTTACATCTATGAATTTTATCCCTTCAAGTGCTTCTACAGGAAAATAGACTAATTAAAATCACAAGGACTCTAATTATCCCTTCATAGCTCCTTGCCACATTGTGAGCACTAACACGCTCATTGTTTCATCATAATCCATGGGATATAAACCTTCTACCATGATGAGACACTCGTGTACTAGAAGTAATAGGAATGATATGTTGCTATATCTTTAAATCCAATGTATCTTATGCATTGTAGGACTATTTTCTAGCATTTTTCTAGTCTATATCACTCTTTGCCTTATTACTTGTCATATAGTCTTTTTAAAAATTTTAGTATTTTTAACAACAAACACCTTTTGATTATTTTGACTATAGAGTAATAACCTCAAAAATCCTCTTGGATATCTTATAAATGATATACCTCTTACCTTAATTCCAACAAGTCTACCTTTGTGTTTAACATGAGTGCTGGATATTCTCATATATGGATATGTCATAAGGCATGTTTGTAGCCTGTCCACATCTCTCTAGTAGTCAAAGGTACCAACCTAGTAATGAAGGTAAGTTACAGTTTCCAATGAATATCCCAAATGAGTGTGGGCAGTGATGAGAAACCAATCATTAACCTCAATATGTCCATCAAAGTTCTATTTCTTTTTTCCATTAATTGATTATGCAATAAAGTCCTAGGTGCATACAACTGGGATATAATCCTATACTTCTATGGAAAGAATCAAACCTACTAGACATACTACCTCAATCTAATTGAAGTGCATTGATATGTTTACCTAATGGGTTATCAAATTCCATCTTAATTTCAATAAATATATCCAACCAATATTTGGATTATGTTTAGATTACCTACGTTCATTCTCGAGATCTGATTATTCTCATTTCTTGGCAAAGTGATAATAGAGTCAACATATAAAGAGGTAATACCTCCTACTAGTTTGCATAACTAACCTTGCAACTGAAGCTAAGGTAAGTTCAATCTCATCATTTAACTTTCTTATTTGTTGAAAACCTTGTAAAGTATTACAAAAGAGGGCCTAAAATCTATCTATCATAATTGGTGAAATCTACCACTGTGTAATCAACAATGAGAACATGATGTGTATTTTTTTTTCTTAGGTAATCTAAGCATTCTTTTTCTAGTGCCATAATAGAGATAGATCTAGAGATAGGAAATCATCTATGTGATTTGGATGTTTCATATTGAATCCCATCCAATGAATATTCCAAAACCACGGTAGTCGTCATAAATCTTATCTACCCAATGATCTTCCACCCAATCTTTCCCTTCATGGATCTTGGTGGTGGGAACTCCATATTACTGTTTTCTCTGACCCTGGATCCTATAGGATACATGTTTTAGCATCCTAGGCTTCACTAAATCTATTATAACGAAAACTATGACAACAAAAACCATAAAATAATACAAATCTAGAAAAGTAATGAATATACCTTTGATTTGAGTGTTCCGAGATGATCAATTCCAAGCCGAGGAAGATGTAGATGAAGATTTTGAAATTGTAGACGACTCATTAGAACTCGTCTACCTGGTGTTATTCCATAATTTTACTTCTAACAAGGATATAAATATGAGAAAAGTGAGTATAAGCCCTATTATGTAATTAAATGACATGCTCTAACTCACTAAGAGGATATGTCAAATTCCACGAAATGAATTACTACGGACCCACAAATTTCATGATCACACGTCCTTAGGATCACTCAAGGAGACACATTGCCTTAAAGTCCATGAGATATCATCGAGTCTCTATTAAAAATACATATTGTTACTAGTTTCCATCAACAATACCAATTCATAGGGAATATATGATCAACTTATGATCTCATCCATCCGTCAAAGTTATTGCTAACTTTTACACAAACTTACTATTCTCTCAAAGTTGAGAGACAATATAGTATAACAGCTTGGTGAAATCATCACAGCTAATAATCTTATGTTATGACTCACAATAAGTTATATTCATGTGTAACCATACACACTGATAAGTCGATTTAGAGCGACTTATTATCTATGATTTAACTTGATATTTCATTAGTTTAAGAGTAATTTTATCTCAACAATCATTATTTTTATTATTTTAGGTCTTAAATAGCCAAGAGTATGAAAAATGAGCAATATAAGGCAAAATTGGAAGAAAAATATGAAGTTCGGCGAAAATGTGAAAACTACCATGGCAGGAGCTCTCAAGCGCCACGATGACCTTTTACGTGACAATTTGCTAACTCACCCGAGAGGAAAGCATTGTTGCGGGAAGGACTTTAGCGCTGCGGCGTACGCATGTGGAAAATCATAGTTGGGGACCTAAGATAAAGCCATTGCGGTTGGAGGAGCTTGTCCGCCGTGGCGCTCGAAGGAATTTCAGAAATCCTGGGACCCGAGACTAAAGCGCTGCGGCGGGAGACACTAAGTGCCACGACCCGATATTTAAAATTTGAAAATTATTCGTCCTTATCTCATTTTGTTCAGATTCGAATTAGGTGGGATGCCAATTTATGATACAGGGGCTATAAATAGACGAAAGTAGGGTTTATTTGGGGATCTTGAAGACCTAAGAAAAGAAAGAGCTTGGAGAACAAGAAGGGGATTTGCAGATTTCCTTCTATTTTTCTGGTTTATTCTTCCATTTTCTTTATGATTGTAATTCAGGATGTTTATTCTTCATCTTAAGATGAACTAATTTCTTTTGTTTAGGGATGAGATGTAGCTCAATCATGATTTATGTTTTTGATTGGTTTAAATTAATTCTCTGTTTTGCATCAATTTATTTGTGTATCTATTCTGTGCTTAATGCTCTCAATTCTTAAAGGCCCAAGTTTGGATTGATTTTTTGATTTAGGTTGATAATGAGAGTTAGAATCTAAATTAGATCCATATAATAGATTACGTTAGAATGAATGAATAGTAAAGATACATTACCATGTTCTAAGATATTAATAGTTAATCCTATAATAATTCCATAGATCTTAATTACTCCTTTAGACTTAAATTCACATAGAGATATGTTGGGTTAGTAATTTAAGGAGCAATCTGATATATTTCGAGAGAAAATATTGGTTGGCTTAGGGAATTAAATCTCCAAATAAAGCATAATAGGAATTAGGTTAAGCAATCAATTGGATGAAAAGTGTTTGTAGTGAAATCAAAAGCCCTAGATCGTTTAAATCATAAGAGTTTGAATTTATTTTCTTTAATTGTTTAAGTTGCTTTCTTCTACAACTTTAAATATTCGGTTGATCAAATAGTAGTAGAAATAATAAATTTTAGTAATTAGTAGAATAGTCCTTGTGGGTTTGATATCCGTACTTAGGTACAATTATATTACTTGAACAATTCGTATACTTGTGAGCCAACACATCACACACTAGTACACTCACTATGGGAACCTCATCTCAATGGTCAAGACTAGTCATTATTTTCTCAAATTTGGAGGTGGTGCACTACAACGTCAAATAGATTATTTAATTCCATGAATCGGATGTGAACAAATCATTTATTTACAAAGAACCCATGACTTAGATCTTTCATGCTACCCCTAATGCACCTAATTTATGTACAATATAAGAAATGTTGGGGTAGAGTACTCAAAAGTGTAATGCATGAAATAAAAATATATAAAAGTGAACCTGAAATATCATTAACGAATAATGAATTCAAAATCTGGTACATCATGTCATGCTTTTGAGGACTCTATTATAATATTTTCTCACTAGTCCCTCAAATCATAATGCCTTAAAGCATTCTAGATACACAATTAAAACCTATGTTATCCCTATGATCATTAAATACTCTTAATCAATTAATGTCTTGGTGAATGGATTTGCTAGGTTTTTCATAGAAGACAACTATCAAAATGTTAAGTCATCATTTTGATCTATCTTAATACTACTTTTAAAACAAAAACACATAATCCATTTTTTTCCTAAGATATTTGAGTATATGCTTGGCAACTGTCTAATGTTTTGGATTTAGACTTGACTAATATCTATTCACAATGCTTACAATTAAGCAAATATCCACTTTAACACATAACATCATATACATAAGGCTACCATTGCAAAAGCATAGGGTAACGCCTTACACGATCTTTCTCCTTAGATGTCCAAAGACATCGATCTTGAGAAATAGCAACTTTAAACCTAAGGGGTAGCAAACCTTTCTTGTAGTCCTTTATTACGCACTTGACCAAATGCTCATCGGTATAGGTGACATAGTACAATTTTCCTATTCTTGTGGTCCTAAAAGACCTTAAACCCAAGAAAATATGGCGCATCTTCTAGATTCCATTTAGAATTGCATGGACAAACCGATCTTGATTTATGACAATATCCCTACATCATTTCTAATGAGTAGATTGTTATCTACCTACAAAATCTTGACAAATATTTTTTTCTTATAAACCTATCGTAATATGTTCTTGTATGTTGTTTAGAACGTGAGGAACTTCAAAAGACATAGAGTAAGTAGGATTGATTTCTTTGCTAAGAATATGAAAAAGTTCTTAATATGAAGTTAGAATTCACTACATCCTCTTCAAGGTCAATCTTTCCTTGATGAACTAATTCTATTATCTTATCTTTTAGAACAAAGTAATGATCAACAAAGTGACTAACAAGTGAACGATATTTACAATATTTTGGATCATCTATTTGACCAACCTCCTCAGGATACTTTATTTTTGGAAGTTTAATTAACTTTAACTTAAAGAGGTCTTTTTAAGTATTCCAGGGACATTAAAGTCAAGGAATTGATATTTATTCTTTTACATTTCTTTTAAAGTAAATTTCCTCTTACCTCCATCATTTTTAGTACTAGTATAATCATTCATTCTCTCTTTTATTTTTTATACTTAGAAGTTTGGTTGGAGCTATATTTGTTGTCATAGTTTCTTTACTACTAGTTTTAAGAGAAACCTTGCCTCATTTGTGGGTGTCAAGCTTCTCCTTGCTTTTCCATGCTTCCATTAGCAGTAATGCTAAGTTTAATGTCATGAGCTTGTGTTGTCAACTCTTCAAAGGTTCTTAGTCTTATTCCATAATATAAAGTAAACCTCAATGTATTTCTTGTGTACACATCTAAATAGCTAAGGCTTCATTTAACCTATCCTTATAATTAAGAATTGGGTTTCTCCATCTATTGATATAGTCAATAACAGGTTCATCCTTCCATTGGCTAGTATTTGGGAGCTCTATCATGCTTACAATGTGTCATGTACTATAAAAACAATTAAGGTGTTGGGATATAGCATTGGAAAACATGACATGATGTAATAGGTTTTTTTTTCCCATTTTTTTAATAATAATTAAATTTCTTTATTTATGTTTTTTGTTTACTTTATTATCTCATTTGCATTAATTGGTTATTTAAGCATACACACCCATATCACTTGCATTGCACATGACTTAGACACATTAAGTGTTGCAAAAAAGATGCAAATCATGTGTTCCTTGTAAGATGATAAGTTGTTTATAATAGGGTCATGAATTTTGACAATCTAGTAGAGATTGTAGTGCACTACCTCCTAATTAAAAAAATGATTTATCTTTGTTGTCAAGATGAGTTTTCCATGTTAAGTGCACTAACGTGTATGGTTACACATTGGATGAAACATACAGTGAATCATGACATAAGACTATCAATTGTCATGATTCACCAAACTACAATACTATATGGACTCTTAAGCTTGAGAGGATATTGAGTTTTTGCCAAAATCCACATGAGGCTTTGACCTATGGATGAGACCCTAATGTATTCATATGTTCCTATGGATCAGGTCATTGTTGATGGAGACTGGTGGAACATATATTCTCAATAGAGGTACCATGATATCCATGTGGAACGTAAAGTTGCATATGGATTAACGAATGGTATCTCTAGATGGGGCTAATTGATTAATTAGACAACCTTATTGGGTTAATTAATCAATTAAAGGGGCAAGATTAAATGACCTAAGCCTTGAATGGGTTCAAGTCACTTAAGCCAAGTGGGGAGCCTTATAATACCCCTTTAGGGGTTAAAATGTTTCCAATTAATCGTCTTTCACTATCCATAAAGTAAAAACAGCTTTAGCATCCACCTTCTCAAGCACCCCACTAGTTGAGTGCCAAGGATTGAGGTTGAGTCATTAGGCGGAAGATCGTGAGTTTATGAGGTTTTCGTTTACCTTAATTTACATTTTCAATGTAATCAATTGATTTGGGAACATCCAAATCAAAGGTAAAGTTTTCTAATGCACACATCTAGATTCTTTGATTGTTAAAATTGTTATTTTTGCTTCTATTGCTTAGGATTTAGAAACCTTAGGAAGTTTTCATGTAGCTAACTTGGTCTTGAGATAAGGAATGAAGATATCTGAATTTCCCTACATAAAGAACTCTTGCTCAAGTTGTTCTCTCAACTATCTACAGAGCTAGGTTCAAGGTCAATATACCAACTAAAGGCATTTCCCTTTAAAAAACAAACTTATTGTTTGACTAAGAGATCCCATTGAGTGCTTGAATTGTTACAGGTTTCCACAAAATGAGTGACATGTTGTCTTGGGTTCTCTTTACCATCAAATTGTTGAAATTTTGATGGTTGAAAGCTTATAAGAATTCTTAATTGCTCAGTTCTCTAGGAATAAGACTTAGCGTAAGTATGAGAAGATAAAACACTACCTTCATCTTTACTTTTAAGAGCTTAAAAGATGAGTTATGTTAATTGATTAGCAAAAATTGATCTTTCTGGAAAAACTTGAAGATTTGCAAAGAGTTCTTGTGCTTAGAATGCTCTGCACCATGAGAAGTATTTTCTTTTGATGGTTCAACAATCATTTAGCTTGATTCTTTCATACTTTTGATTTTGCCCATGAGGAGAGCAATTTGAGCATTTTTTTTAGTTTGTGGTTTTTGTAAGGATATCAATTTGTTTGATCATTTGAGCAATCCACTCTTCTAGTTGAATTGAATTTGCCTTCATGACAAACATGTTGGAATCAAAAGAAGTAACATGATGAACTATTTAAAGTTTTATGTGGACATGCTGGTGTAGATCAACTGCTAGACTCATTGTCTTTTCTAACATAAGAAAGCTTTAGAGTTGCCTCCTGAGACTTTGCTAGGTGTGATTCATCTTGTTCAACCATGTTTTTCTTTGCCCTCAAGAGTTATAAGGAGAATCTTGTATTGTTGAGAGAAGTTGCTTCAAAAACCATAATTGTCTTAGGAAATGAAATAGCTTTTACTCTACTCCAAGTCATGGGACCAAAACTTACTTTAGAAACCATAGTTATCTCTCCACACTAACAAAAAAAAATAAAAATTGAAGAATAAATACTTATCATACCTTGTGCAAGGAATATCTTTATACTATAAAAGTTGGAATGTGGTTTTGTTGTAAGTTTTTTATTTTTGTTTTTTTTAATATCTACTAAAGTGCCATTACTTTCCTATTATAGGTTGGACAATGGTAAATATAATAAAATGAAAGGTTGAATAATTCTTAGGATGACCACAAGGCAAATTGTTGCCATTATACCACTTGTCCTAGTCTTGCCGCAACCTTGCTTTCATCTCTGATATTTAGCCCAAACTCTGATATCCACATTTCCTAGACAACAAATTCTCCTTACTTTTCTCAACAAAACTTGTCGATGTACCATTTTTCTTCACCCAAAAAGCAAGAATAACAACCCACAATTTGTTTTTGTTTGTTTTTAAGGATTAACACTTCAAATCACAAAAATCTCTCTTATATCAACGACAAATCTAAAAAAAATTTCAAAAAAAAAGAAAGAGGAATCAAACTGGAGAAATAGTCCTTCGTAAAGGGTAAACACTAGAAAAAAAAAAACCCTTACTACTTCAAAACACAAAAATCTCTCATATCAATAACAAATGTAAAAAGAAAAATTCAAAAAAAAAGAAAGGAGAAAAAAAATACTCATTACAATGAATAGGAAAGTGTAAACATAAAAGAAGAAAAGAAGACGTAGAAATGGGTATTACTTTAAGTAATAGTAATAGAGGATTGCAATAATATGTAAAAAGAAAAAGAAAAGAAATCTAAAACCGCAAAAACGGCGGTCTTAGCATTTTAAGTGTTCTATTCACGTCAAATGAAATTCAGGAAGATGAAAAAATTGTACTAATGAAATTTTTTATTTTAATAGTTAAAATCAAAATAAAGAGAAGTAGAATTAATGACATAAATAGAATATTTTATAATACTTTATGCATTTAGAGTGATGGTCTTAGTACAAGAATTAACACAAAAATAATAATTTTATAATTATTATCAAAATAATTTTTATATATTTATATTAATATTTAAAACTATAATTATTAAACTAAAACAATTACTTTAACATGATGGGGTTAGTTTAAAATTTGAATTATTAAATCAATAAAAAATTAAATTTGAATTATTGGAATAAAAATGAAAGGACTAATACATAATAAATTAAATCTTATTATAATATAAATGTAAAATTATAAAAGTATTTTTTTTATATATTTACAAAAATATAATTTAAAGATGTAAAAATGAAGATTTTGGTTTTTTAAATAAAATGATATAAATTAGATACGATTTTGAAATGAGATGAATGTAATTAAATAATATTTCTTTTTTAGTAAAAATGTATTAAATATGGGTAAAATATCTAGAATAGCCTGAAACTTGTAGGCACAAATTTTGGAAAATTTAGCAAAATAAACAAAATTATAGGAAAAATATGTAAACAATTTTTTTTATTATTAAAATAATCATATGGTACAATCCTTGTGATAATATTTTTTATTTCCTTCGATTTAGTCATTTTCATTACAATTTAAAGGACATAAAAGTGTTTTTTTGGGGTTGAAGATCGATTGAAGGTTTAGAATGACTAGTTTCCAAATGAATTTGTTGAATGATGAAGAATGTATATATAATACTTCTACTTTTTTTTTTATAGGAAGTTGTTGTTTTCCTAATCCTCTCCATTAAAGGAAGTCATATTATTTATAAATGAAGTTAGAGAATTTAATTTTAGAATTCTTAGGATTTGATTATTTAATTCAAAGAATCTGGTTTTTCACTTTGAGTAGCTTATCTTTTTCATTTAAAAAATTGATCAACAAGAGAGTATTTATCTCTTTTGACTTCATTTAGGAGACTTTTTTCCTTTATTTAGGAAATTTATCAAGAGTGACTTGTTCTTGAATGATTTTCGTTGAATGTTGAAAAACACGTGTGTAGTGCTTTTGTGATTTTTTGGACTTGTAGGGATATCTTATGAAATATTTTTCTCTTTGTAAAACCTTTTTCTCTATGAAGGTTTTTTTTTTTTTTTTTTTTTTTTTAAATCATTTTTAGCGAAAAAAGTCATCATTATATATAGGTGAAGTTGGAGAACTAAAAGTACGTTAGAGAGTGGTTCTAGAAAGTGTTTTTAATATTTCTAACACTTGAATGATAAAAATTTTCAAGTACTAGAAATATTAAAAACGCTTTCTAGAATCACTTGCAAAATGGGATTTAAGAGTGCATTTAGTATTGATTTTAGAAAATATTTTTAATATTTAATTTTTCTAACACTTGAATGATAAAATTTTTTAAGTATTAGAAGTACTTTCTAAAATTACTATCAATCAGACTCTAAATTTGATTGTTGAATTCAAAGAATTTGGTTTCTTAATTTTAACAATTTATCTCTTTTTATTTAAAAAATTTGCCAACAAGAAAATATTTATTTTTAATTCTCTTTTAACTTTAATTAAAAAATTTAATTCCTTCGTTTATGAAATTTTCCAACATGACAAATTTTCTTTTGACTTTAATTATTTAATTTTGTTTGATTTCACAAGACTTGATTTTGTAACTTTCCAAATTTCATCACGTGTCATCTTTTAAACTGTATATCATATGTTCAATGTGTAAGATTTATTACTTATCAATCCCAAATTTTACTAAACGAAAAGTGATAAATTTTTATGATCAATTTAGTGGTAATTTAATCCACTAAACTTTTGATGTCTACTATACTATAAATAAAATAATATAAATTTGAGTAATAACAATCCATTGGGGTATACTTAATTATAATGAATATAAGAGGTATAAATTTGGAAAAAAAATAGTTATTATTTGCCAAACTTGTGAAACCTAAAACTCATTTACCAAGTTGACTTAGTTTTTCCTGAGGTTATACAATCCAATTTGCAACATTTGATCAAGAGGTTTGTGACATGCATTGGAAATGATGTACAATAGTTAGGGCTGCAATTTGGGCCGATCAGTTAGGTTGATGACTAACCCTAGCTCAACTCGAATTAAAAAATAATTAACCCAAACTCTAACATGAGGTACTTAACCCAACTCCAACCCAATCTCATTTTATAAAACTCAGGTTGATTTCAGGTTGTTTAAGTTAAACTTAGGTTGATCGGATTAAATTCGAGTTGTATAATTCAAAATTTATTTATGATATTATTTTAATGTATTTATATGAATATAAAAAAATAAATATAAATTTATAATTTTCTTAAAAATAATGAAAAACATATAATACAATATAATATGATATTTTTCTTAAAAATAGAAAAAGAAGATGAATATTATTATATAGGAGAGGTTAGGCTCAAGCTAGGCTTGGGTTGTTCGAACATTAGCCTGAACCCAACCCAAATTAAGCGTGGGTTGAAAAAATCTAACCCAATTCAACCCGAGTATTGAAGATCATTGCCCAAACCTGCCCAGCCCACCCAACTTGCATTCCCAACGATAGTTCGAAATGGCCCGGTCCAGGTCCAGGTCCAGGCCATTATCAGCTGGACTGATTGTAAGCCCACGTTGCAGAGACAGATTCAAGGTTTGCAGTTTGGTAGCAGGACCAGGGGCCCGATCTACGCAAAATCATTCAAACATTTCTTCTCCAAACGCAGCACGTCAATCGATTCTGAGATCAAGGTGCTGCTCCAATCTCTACTCCCAATTCAATGAATTAGTTTACATACAATCGTTTGGATGCTGAGAAAACAATGAGAAAATGAAACAAAATTTTGAATGTAAAATTTCACAATCTAGGGGCTCCAGAATACAGAAAATGGAACTTTATCTATAATTCATACGACTCTTTGGTTTGTTTGTTTTGGATTTTTGGCCTCGAACAAAGTGTGAGAGATAACATGGGTATCAAGATTTAGTTTTCTTTTAGCTTTCTTCATTTTCTTGGTGACCAAACAGCGGGCTTGGATTTCACTCTGAACGCTTTATAAATCGGGAATGCTATTGCTGGAAGTTTTGAATTCTAAAGTTTCTCTTTGGAAACCTGTGGAACCAAGTTTGTATTACAACGAAATTTTTGTTAGACTGACCGTCTTTGCCATTTGAGAATGTTTTCTTGTATGAAGTTAGATTTAGTTTATGTGCGGGGAAAATATGAGAAGTAATTAAAATTTTGAATTGTAAAATTTTCCTTCCAGAGTACAGAAAAATGTCTCTTTACATAGAATCGGATGTTTTTTTGGAAGCAAAAGATGAGATATAAGGTACAACTGAAAAATTTTATTACTTTTTTTCCCTCTATTTTCTTGGAACTATTAATTTGTCATTGATAAAAATTTTGAATTGGATTTCATTTTGGACTTCAGCTGAAGCTAGAATTTTTATAAAATTAACTATGTGGGAACATCATCTTGTACAATTATATATAAAAAAGGATTTGTCTTGAATTAATGCTCACTGATTTTACCATGGAAACATAAATGGTACCCACTACTTTGCCAATGAATCCCAATGTAAATACTCTTATCTTCAAAAAAGACAAGGAAGAACTTCAAAGTGCAAAAAAGCAAAATGGATTTAATTTTATCAATTGTAACTAATAAATAATAGAGAGGTGAATTTATTATGATTGTTACGATCAAATATTAAAGATTTGAGCAATGAGGGGAAGTAAGTGATATAATAAGGTATTTAGGGAAAAGAAACATCTACAAACTCTTCATACTTTTATATAGTGTATATATATGTGTGTGTATGTGTGTGTGTTGAGATTTTCTATAGTTTGCATTAAGAAGCTTTTTCTAAGCAATCTCATCTATTTTTAGATTCACTAATTTATCCCCTAATGAGGTTTTAAGTTAAAACATCAAGTTAGCCTTCTTTGGGCAATTGATTATCATAGGAACATCCTTGGTATCTCTTTACCTTTTCCATTACCCTTAGAAAAGTTCCACTATTGGGTTAGGTGTGTGTACATGAATGCACACAATGCAAGTGTGTACTTGGCCACATGTACATGTACACATACATATCTATATATAGTTTAATTAGAAATAGGAAATGAATAAGAGCTTCCTTATTGCATGGCTAAGAGCTGAAAGAGAAGCACCCAATTCTGTCATTCCCTCTCTCCCTCTCCCTCTCCCTGTCTCTCCTCCTCTTTCTCTATCTCTCTCCAACGCATATTCGCTTGGTTATCTTTTCCTTTATGAGGTCATTTTTAATCAACCAACAATGTGATTAGGGTTTTCTTTTAATATTAGGTTTCATTAACTGATGCTTTTTTGTCTTTTTAATAATATATCTCCAATTCACCTATAAGAAAATGTTAGAACTTTGGATAGTGGGCTTGGAGATTTTGTGTGGTTAGTGTTAAGAGGTGTTTTCTAACCAATTCCTTGCCTTTTTAGATTTACTAATTTACCTTACTATCAGGTTTTAAATTGAAATGTCAAATTAATCTTCTTCCATTATTGGGTTAAGTGTGTGCGCACACGATGCATTCTCACACAATTCCGTGCTCACACACTTGCATGTGGATACAGATGCCCACATATGTGCATATATATTAGTGTAATCAGAAATAGGAAACCAATAAGAGCCACCCTGATGCACAACTGAGAGCTCAAAGAGAAGTTACCAATCTTCTTGCTCCGTCTGTCTCCCCCTCTCTCCCTCCCCTCTCCCTCTATATCTCTCCAATGCATACTGCCTTGGTTATATTTCCTTTATCACATTATTTTTTATCAATCGATAAGGTGATTAAGGTTTTCTTTTAATGTTAGGTTTCATTGATTGGTGCCTTTTTTAAATATCTTTAATTTTTCTGTGAGAGAATGTTAAATTGCCTTGAATGCATGTTTGTATCATCTTATATATTTTCTAAAGTTCATCTGTCTACTTGATTTTATTGAAGATTCAATTTTTGTTTTCTTGTTACTTCTATTCTTGCTATAAATAGAACTCGAAATAGAAGTTGTTTGTAAATTATAAATTTATCATATCTGCATGTGCACACGTATTTTATCCCTGGGCAGAGAAATGACTTTTCGGGCCAGAAGGATGGAGAATAGGGTAGAAATTGGTAGGGTTAGTGGCAAGTAGTGAGCTCTATTGGTTGGGAGCACCTTTTTTGCTGCTGAGAATCCTAATTGGCTGGAGGACTGCATGTTTATAAGCAATTCTCAGTAGAGCTTGTTCTGGTCTCAGCAGAGCTTTGAGGATTTGATGGGATTGGAGGATGGCTTGCTGATTCCTGGGGCTCTGTTATCTGTGTTTGTTCTGCTGTGCTTGAACTGCACTATTTTGATCCAAAATGCTGGCCTCTCAAAGTGGCTGCTTGGTCCTGAGGCTCCTCTTAGAATAAAGGCTAATTGTATAAAATGGAAGACTAATGTTTTGGGTGGGGGGCATTTTATCCTTCACCTTCCCCCTTTTATTGAGAAATCATATAAATTTATTGAGAAATCATATAAATTTTGAAGGGAAATCATATCCAGAGTTTTCAGCCCATTATTTCCAGTTGAGTGACAGAGTATCTCCCTCTAGATAGCAGGCAATTCAATGGATTGCATCTATGGAGCGACATTTGGGCATATTCCTTCCCCTGCCTGAAGGATTAGTAAGTAACCAATTTACTGGAGAATCACATATGGAGAATCGCGGGTCTTTCTTTTGTTGATGATCTTATAAGTTGTAACCAGTCATATTGAAGGTTTTCTTCTAGGAGTTGCAGTTCTTTATTAAAAACTAAAATGAATAGGAGATCTTGACACAAAAGCTTGGCACAGACTGAGAATGATGGTATTGCTTACGCATGAGCATGTGCATGTTCCAAATACTTTTGTGTGGATTTTTTGTGATACCATGTGGTGTTCAGTGAAAGGTGGATTGTTTGTTAGTGACATGGTGATGAACGGGATTATGATTATTGATTATTTGAAATCAAGATGGACAAGCTTGGGGATTTCTTTACCAAATTGCAGGAAATTTAGACACATTTGAACCATGGAAACAACCTTGCAGTTTGCTTGTTTCCTATCCAAAAAGGAAAAGAAAACCATGCAGCATATTTTCAATTTTTAGCAACCTAGAAATTGATGATATGAGTGACCTAGTATGGGGAAGCATATTGTGAATTTCTTGATGAGCATAAGTAGGCAATGCATGACAACTAGGATTGGTGGTGTTTTTAGATAACATAGAGCACATATGAGTAGAGCATCTTCCAAACTTGCTAGGGTGGGATTGGTCATTGAAGCTGAGATCCTTGCTTTTGGAGAAGGCCTATGCATTGCAAGCAGATTTGGGCCTCAACAACCTCATGGTATTGGTTTTGGTGATAACATGGGTATCTTATGGGAATTGCAGGCCGTGGAAATTAGATTTGTGATTGTGCAAAGTTGATTAGAGTCTTTTGTAGGGTATTTCTTCCTTCTCAAGTTTGTAGCTTTTGTTTAGACAGCTTATTTCTCTTTATCCATGTTTTGTTTTGAGGTTGCTCTTCTTTCTGAAGGATTATTCATCCTTCTTATTTTATTTGAATATTTCTAAAAATCCCAATTTTTAATATTTATATATACAAAAATAAAAGTTTTAACATTTTCATCTTGAATTTTATTTATTTATTACTATTTTTTTTTTTAAAATTATTTCTTCTTTTCCTTCTAGCAATTCCTGAGGAAGAGGGGTTCAGATTTTGCTACAAGACATTCCCAGGATTTCCACTGAAAAATCAAACTGACCCAAATCCATCATCATACTCACAGCTTTTTATTGTATAGAAAAGGGCAAAAGCCATGAAGAGTTGTTGGAAGAAACGAGAACTCACATTTCTGATTCTCTATGCTCTCCTTTTCTACATTATCATCATTCGGCGCTCCCTTCAAATTTCTCATGGTACTTTCTGGGCTGACTTCTAAATCTTCACTTTTCAATTACAATTTCTTATATTTATATGTTGTTTTGCAGATTATTCTCACAAGGTCTTTGGTTTGCGTCCTGGGTGGGTTCCTGATCAGCTCAATGTATGTTGTCTTTGCCTTAATTTATTTGTCTATTGGGATTTATTTTATTTTGTTTTATTTTATTTATTTTTTTGGGAACTAGGTTGTTTGGTTTGTAGTTTTGATGGTAAAAAATCGTCTTCCAAAGGGGTTGTGTTTGAACCACTTTCAGTTTTGTGTTTCAATTTCTGTTTTGATTGCGTTTTTGCATGTTTGCAAAAGGACCCATTTTCAGGAAAAGTCACCAAAAGTTGATCCATTTTCTGGAAATATGATCAAAACGACTCATTTTCAGAAAATCCTTTGGCAAAATAACTGGTTTTGAGGAAATTTTTTCACAAATGACTCAAATTTTAGAGCCTATAAATTTTAAAAATAAAAATGACTTAGGGTCTATTTGGTAACTGTTTTTTAAAACAGTTTTGAAAAACAATTTTAAAAAACTGTTCTCTAATGTTTTGTAGAATAAAAGTCTATTTGAAAACCTAAAATGTTTTTAACTTGTTTTTAATGTTTTAGAAATATTTTTTTTATATCTATTGCTTTATTTTTAATAATTCTCTATGTTTGTATAATTATTTTTTAAAACAGTCTTAAGAAAATAAGTGAAAACAATTGAAAGCAATTAAAAAATATTATTTGAAAACAATCTATTTTCCATTTTTAAGAACAAAAAACAAAAACAGTTTTCTGATTACCAGACATGTTTTCCTTTTTTCTTTTTTTTTTTGGAAGAATGAAAAACAGTTTTTGAAAATTGTTGCCAAACAAGACCTTATATTCTAAGGTTTTTTTCTTTTTTTTTTTTTTTTGAGAATTTTTCTTGAAATTGTTGTATCAAATATTTTTAGTCTCATTTTCATTTTTCTGTTCTAGAAAAGAGAAAATAATTACTGAAAGGCCCATAAAATTTTAAATTCTAAATGGGGCCTCATATGAGTGTTAATTTATTCTAATTCAGTGCCATGACAGTATTTACACTATTAATGGTAAGATTAAAGTAGCCTTTTTGTCTGTAGGATGTCTCTGATGCTCAATGGAGAAACTTTCGGGGGAACTTGCATATTCTTACTGTTGTTTTTGGAATTTTTGCATTTGTGGCCAATATGTTGAGGGCATGTTGTCAATTAAAAGCAAAGGGAATGGCAGTAGTTTGGCTTTTGATATCTTTGATTTACCTAGCATATCTACATGGAGCCTGGTATTTGATCTATTCCTGTGTTCGTTGAATTCCTTTATGGGCTTTTTTTTTTTTTTAACTTAATGCTTTTTTTTCCCCTTTTTGGTAGCATCATATTTGTCCTATCAATTGCTTCAGCTAATTTTCTTCTCGTAAAGGTGGGTCTCATGAAAGTTTTGGATGTGTCACTGTTTCTTTATCGTTGTTGTTGTTGTTATATATCATTGTTGATGTTGTTATTTTGCAATTCCCTTACATTAATTTACTAGACTTATGTTTCTGCAGATATTTGCACGAACAAAGTACTTCTCATCAGCACTTTGGACTTTCAACTTATTTTTTCTTATATATAATCGTATTCATGAAGGATATTCATTCTCCACTTTTGGGTGAGCTCTCTAAGCTAGGATATAAATTATTGGTTGCTTTGAGTAGTCAGATGTTCAACCCATGCCTACTCATTTACGATTGTAATTGCTTATTTTGCATAGGCAACATTGGGCTTATTTGGACAACTTCCGGGGTACCTTTAGATGGCATATTTGTTTCAACTTTGGTATTTCCTTTCCCTCTTTTATTTGTTGGGATTCTAGTTCGTATAATTTTCATAATGCTTTATCCACCACATGCACAGATGAAGTTATATCAGTCTCTCTTCTTATTTTTATTTTATTTTATTTTTCTTTTTAAAGAAGAAATTATATGTATGATGTAACTTCAAAATGCGAGTAATGAAAAGGCTCAACAGCCTTCATTATTATTATTATTATTATTATTACTAGTAACTCCACATGTGTTGTGTTTGGTGTCTAATCTTTCACACTGTCTCAAGCGTACAGAAGTGGCAAGTTATAGGTAGAGATTAGGTAACAATCTCAAAGTATAACCTCTCCTTATGACTCTGGATCCTAGAAAATTTCCCGGAACTTAATAAAAGATGGCACTAGATGGATTTGAATTGCATAAAAGAATTCATGTTATGTTGACTAGATTGTGCCATGTTTGACCTTCTGCAGTTGTTGAGTGTTGAATTCATTGTCTAAGATTAGAAGATTGATGAATCATGATGTTATGTTAATATGATTGTGCTCCATTGTTATATGTCGGCCTTCTGGGTGCTTTGACTCATTCTAATGAGTGTTCACATGTTTGCAGTGATAACTTGATTTTCATTTATCTAATATTTGCTGGTAATACTCAAGAGTATCTTTGTTGCTATCTTCATGAACTATTTGATATTTAACTGTTACCTAGGATGTGACAAGCTTATTTTTCTTTAAGTGGTAAGAGAAATATTTCGTTAAAAAGAAAGAAAGAGACACAGGTAGCTGATGAACAAAGAAAGTTTCCCCTCAGGCTAGAGATGCAGTAGAGCAGCAAGAAACTGAATGAAAGTGTATTAGCATGATTGAATCTGTTTTAAACAGAAACGGAAAAAAATACCTGAGGATAGATTTTGTACTCTGAATCATGATTCCAATGAAATCTACTATATGCATTGCTTTGTCTTATTGCTAAAGAATTTATGATTTTTTTACTTCCATCAAAATGCATTCCTGGTTTATCAGAAGAACACTACTTCTAGCTGATTTTTACTTAAGATTTGTGGAGAACTTCTGCTATTCAAATGGAAACATTTTGCTAAAGATTTCCAAATTGTAAATTGAGAGAACGGAAAATATTATTTCTCTATATGGTTGTTTTTCCAAGTCCGGTTTCAGGTTTATTTTGTATGACAGTTATTTTGCGCATGATAAGATTTGGATATGATTTCCATTGGGCACATCAAGATTCTCATTTTGATCAGAAGATATTCTTTTTTCTGTGACTTTCTTTTTCTAAACATCTATAAGTATTTTTAGGGATTGGTTGCTCTCTACCCCCACTAAATTTTTAAAACCTTTTTATTAGTAAACTGGATTTCCAACATCTTAAGCTTCTGATAAAGGCAGGTTCATTTTACCAATTTCAATGTTTCTAAAGGACAATTTCCATCCAAATCCCCAGAATGATAGTTTTATGTTTTCTTGTAAAACCAATCTGTTTCGAACCAACACCTCTTGCATAATCCTTTTGTGCTTTCCAAAAATCACATTCGGTTGAAAGTTTTAGATGGAAGATTAGAGTCTTTCACCAATCCTGTTATTTTTGTGGCTTCAGGTGATAATTCATAATGCCTCTTTTTCCTGAAATCCCTATCTGTTAAGAAAAAATGATGTTAAGGTTGTAGGCTTCTGTAACAAGAAAATATCTTGGTTGCATTTCCATATTCATCCAGAAAGTAGAAGTACCTTTCACCTTCTAAGGACTGCAGGCTGCTTGGGAGATTTGGGATGCCATCACTGATACTTGTTCCCAAATGGGGAACATAGCTTGAATGATTCTTGCTTTGTCAGAGACTCAGAATATCAATCAATGTGGAAAATGTGATAATACATCACCTCATTTACTCAGATAGAATTATTGCTGGAGGAGTTAGGTCACCTCCCAGTGGCTTGATTTCCTCTTTTTGTCCTAACCAGTGCTAAAGGCTGCAGAAAGATCATTGAGTAGGCTCATATCTTTGATTTTGTAGTCCTGATATCCAGAATATGGATGCCCTCAGATTCTTATTCTTGGGTAAGATCCTTCTTTTATTTCAATGGACTTATTGCAAAATTTGAAATAGGGAAATTGTCAAGAAACTTTGTCCTACCCAGTGCAAAAGGCTGCAGAAAGATCATTGAGTAGGCTCATATCTTTGAGTTTGTAGTCCCAATATCCAGAATATGGATGCCCTCAGATTCTTATTCTTGGGAAAGATCCTCCTTTTATATTTCAATGGACTTATTGCAATATTTGAGGGAGGAAAATTGTAAAGAAACTGTTAGTGTCTCATCCTTCCCCTTGAGGTCTTTATAGCGCACCTATACTAGCAAAGGAGGTTGAGATGGTAGTAGTGGTAGAAGAAATGGTTGTTGTTGTAGGAAAGAACATGTGACAGCATCTAATGGGTATAACAGTACACAGGATGCAATATGATAATTGTAGTTGCCTCAATATATATATATATATATATATATATATATATATATATATATATATATATATATATATATATATATACATCTGTGAATAAAGAATGTCTAGGGAAGAGGGGTATGCCTATGTATATAGGCAGTATACACAAAAAAAAATAGAACAAAAAATACCAAAAGGCATCTACAAAAAAATAATCTTAAAAAACCCAAACTATCCACTGTTAAGACTATTTAAGAATTCCATCATTAAAAAATTTCCCATTTTCAATGAAACATGGGACCATTCCAAAAGCGATTTAATGAAGTTCTTTAATCTTTGATTTGAAAGCTCTTCCCCATTAAAAATTCTGCGGTTCTGCTCTTTCTATATGCACCATAATAGACATAGGGGATCCATTTGCCAGACATAGCGTCTAAACTTCCACTCGAGGAGGAGATTTTTTATTATAGCTGGAAACACCCATTTCAGGCTGAAGATTGCTAAAAGAAATGTCCATGACTCCCTTGTCCTTTCACAATGAATCAAAATGTGGTTAGTTGACTTTTTACTTGCTTTGCACAAACTACATCTATTGAATGTCATCCACTCCCTCTTCATTAACATTTCTACGGTTAAGATTGTCCCTTGATATTGCTTCCCAAGTGAAAAAAAAGCATTGTCAAGGGAGCTTGAGAGTCCTAAATTTCTTTGGTTGGGAAATCCTCTCTAGTTTTAGAGCACAAGGAACTATAATATGGTTTCACACTAAAACTTCGTTTTCTATCCTCATTCCATACTGAGATGTCTTCTCCCTTATCTTGCATTCTCACTAAATAAATAAGCTCCAGCAATTGGGTCACACCCTCCACTTCCCAATCTTGGAAGGGAATTTTGAATTGCGGCAATCCTTGGCCTCCATTTCCTCCTTTGCCAAAATCAGCAACTGTAGCATTCTTAGAAGAAGCTTGTTTGAACAACCAAGGAAATGCTTCTTTCAACTGATTCTCCCCACCAAAATTTTGTCCATCTACCATTTTTGACCCAAATAGCTATCCTATAGCAGAAATCTTCCCAACCTTTTCTAATATCTTTCCTCATACTCATGCCAAAAGTCTCCCTCACCTGTGCCTCAAGAATATTACAGAAACTTGTTGGGATTTGCTTCCCAAGTTTCATCCTTCTGTCATTAAGTCCGCTAAGGTTATTAGTACTAGAGGCCCAGTATCTCAAAGTATATCAGCCATCTTTTTTGGGTGCACAAGCCAATCAATCTTCTCCGGAGGTAATATTAACATTGTAAGAGTTAGAGTATTAGGAATTTAGCCATTCTTGTACTTAGATTTTGATTGAGAGTTAGTGAATAAAGTAACAACATTGTGTTATTTTCAAATTTTACTTCATTTATTTCTGGAGTTCAATGAATGTACTTTTGTGGCTAGATTTCTTTGTGAACAATGGGAGTTTGATAAAAAAATGTAAAAAGTTCTTATCCATTTATAGTAACAAAGTTGTCACTTCAATTGATATGCTTCACATTGATGCATGGCCCCCTTTTCCTGTTATAATTTTGTGTTGATCTCATTATTTTGTTAAGTTCATATATACTTATTTTTAGTTACATGGCTTTGTCTATTGAAACGTGAGAGCAATTTTTCATTTTATTTCAAATTTTTTCATCAAATGGTTGTAACCTAGACCAATACTAAGATCAAGGATCGTTTTGATCATGGGGTTGAATACATGTATTAGATATTGAGATTTTATTCCTTGGATGAGGATGTTATTGATTAACAATTTTGCTCATTCTCTAAAGCTAGAATATTGATAAATAATGACGTTTTCTGCACACATTTGTGCTTCTAGGTAATATGTTTGCCTTCTGGATGGGTTGAATGTGTCTGAAATTCTGAATAGCTATCCTGCATTATCAGATATTTGCTAGTCAAAACTAAATAGCATCTTCATGGCTGCAATTTTGATTATTAGGATGTTTATCTAGTACCTATTGCTTAAAATGCTAAGCCACATAATTTGTTAAAAAATAAGGAAAGAAGCAGAGATAGCTGCTGAACAAGGAAATGATCTCCTCATTTAGATGGGCAGTGGAGCAGCAAGAAACTCTATGACAGTATGTTAGAAAGACTGAATTTGTTGAAAATCCTTATAGATTTTAGACCCTGAATCATGATTCTTATCAGATTTGACAATATGAAATACAATTTACTAGTAATAAGGTTTATGGCTTTGGACTTTCATCAATGTTTTTGCCAAAAGAACTGTGCTTGTAGCTGATTCACGCTCAAAGTTTCTGGAAAATAGAATTATTGTCTTTGAGATGGAAGCATGACGTTAAAATTTCAACTTGTAAAATTTTCATGTTTGGTTTCTGGTTTATTTTACATGACAGTTATTTTGCGCATGATAAGCTTTGGATATGATTACCATTGGGCTCATCAAGGTTCTCATTTTGATCAGAAGGTATTCATTTTGCTGTGACTTTCATGCTCTGAATGTCTTGAGTGTATCTGAGGGATTGCTTAGATTCTGGCCAAATTAAACAACAGCTGGTTTTTGAGTTTCTGTACCTCGTGTGTTAGGAAACTGACACTGCAAATGTTTTAAGTGCAAATGTTTTAAGATAGACTTTTGGCGGCGGAAATTTTGACTTATCCACAACAATCTTTCTAGAGAACAATTTTCATCCAGATCTTTAGATTAATAGCTTCTATTTCCCTTAGAACTGAGCCATTTTGGCTAATACCTTTAAAATAATCTTTGTGCTTCCACATATCAAATTGCACATAGAAGATTAAACCTTCCTCTGATGTGTTGTGTTCTATTTCTATAAGTCATAATTTATCTTGTGTCCTTGCCTGAAACCCATTCCTGTGATAGCAAAGCCTTTGGCAGGGAGTGGTAGTAGGTAAGTATGGGAAGAGAGGAGGGTTTGCATTAAAGTAAGTTGAAGTTCCTATGGGAAGGGGCTCTGGAAAGGGTTAAGGAGAGGATAGGAGGATATTTCAAAATTTATTTGCCATAGAGTTGGCTATGGCACTGTGTGGTGTCTTTGTGAGTATTAGAAAATCTTTTCAGAGTTGGACTTATTTAGTATTGTAGGAAAGGATAATGCAAGTGGGTATGTTGATAAGAGACAGAAGGGTGTTTGAATCCAAGGTGCCTTAGGAATTTCCAAGATTGGCAAATGGATGTGGCTGATGATTTTGTGAGAACAGTTAACAGTTGGAGATACAAAGAGAGTGCAGATGACAAAGGATGGAAGTTAACGAAGAGAGTGCAGGTGGAGGGAAATGAAGGAGTCTATTTCAGGATGAGAACTGCCTGGTTTGAAACTGAGGGACATATTTCTTTTATCTTTATTTGTTTGCATACTTGAACTTGTAGCTACTCTCCTTCACATTTTGTGGATAGATTGAGTAGAGGATGACGGCAGTGTATTTTTTGTTTTTTATAGTGCTGCCATTTCACCATTTTTCCCTTTACTTTTCATTGCCTGCTTCATTTTTCTGTATAACTTGTTTACTGTACTGGTATTTGGGTTATAGCCCCTTGTGATATTTCAATGTATTTTGATCTTATACTTACCAAAAAGGAAAAAGTACTCTTCAGAGATTTTGCAATTTTTTAATTGGGAGACTTCATTAAATTTTCGCAGACATCACTAGGTTATTAATCATGGCCAAATCCTAACCTGAGGATCAAATATCAATGGAAATGCCAATTGTTTGGATATGAGTAAATGTTGAGAAAATATCGATATCAGAACATTTTTGAAAAGATATCTTGTAGGTTTCATTTTTGGTGTATTTACTTCATTTTTGTTTGTTCTTTCTCTTTATCTTGGCCAGAATGTTAGCTCATCTTTCCTGTACTTTTTCTCACTATTAATGATTTGCTTGTTTGTTTCCCATGAAAAATACAAACTTGATACTTTGGAATGAAACTTTAGCAAAATTTAATTCAGTTGACTACACTTATTGAAGTCTAAATATTATTGAACAAATAGGGTTAAATATATTTTACCCCCTCAACCTTTGGTGTGTTTTACACTTTGCCCCCCTAATATTTAAAACCCAACATTTTGCCCTCTAAACTTGTTAAAAATTGGTAGCTACTATATTTTGAAGACGTTTGGGAAATCCCATTTCAAGGCTGCTAATTCAAAGTTAGTTCTACCCAAGTTCAAACTAGTATTCAAACTAGAGTGCGAAAAAGTAATCCCTTTTATAATTTTATGAAGGGTTTGATCTTATCCTATTATTTATCTTTTATTTTTCTAAATTAGAAACAAATAATTCATATATCATTGAATTGCACAAGAACATACAAAAACAAGGATGAGTTATCCTTCCCAAAAACAAAATGTGATAGAACTGTCCATGGAAAAGGCTGTTAGGATAAAAATTATTATATTATAATGTTTATTAGTAGTCTTTTGGGAAAAAAAATATTCTCTGTTAAATTTGTAGTATACTGCCAAAATTTGAAAATATAGATGATATTTTGTTATTTTTTTTAGCTTATGTGCTAATTTATTTGGAAATAAGGGAACTAGATTTAGATAGAGAGGCAAATGACAACCCATACTACAATGCAGCTAGATTAAGTTGGTTTAGATTGTTCTGTGGCTGAAAGTAAGGTTTACCCTTTTCTAAAATGAATCACAGACCAAGCCATTTTTAGGAAGCTGACATTGAGTTTGGTGTTCAATGTCTGGTGGATTATGCTTCTAATTTCTTTGAAACTTATATCCTGTCATTTGAGTATGCTTCTATTCCTTGATAGCAGACTATTTTGTAACCAAGCCATTTTTAGGAAGCTGACATTGATTCTGGTGTCCAATGTCTGGTGGATTATGCTTCTAATCTCTTTGAAGCTTATATCCTGTCATTAGAGTATGCTTTTATTCCTTGATAGCGAACTATTTTGTTTTTTTGAGTTGAGGTTTGCATGCTTATTAACTTCAAGCTTATGTTATTTTATTTCTAGCATTATGTATCCTAGGACCACATTTTGCATCAATTGATAGATCTTTGCCTGTAATTTGGTCTTTTAAACATTTTTCCACCTGTAATCCTTTGGGGGTTAAGTTCATCCAAGTGCTAATCTCTTTATTGATTTATGTTGCATGTATGCCTCCCATTGTTTAGGGATTTATTATTTATTATTTAGATGCTAGGTTGCTAATATTTTGCCTTTCTGGTGATTGCAGAAGCACATTCAACGCTGCCATATTTGTAAAGCAGGGAAAGCATGTTACTTACATTTACAGGTTAGCTGTTGTTTAAGCATGAGTTTGAGCATTGCTTTAGCTGCTGTATCCTTCTTGTAACTAGTATGTGTGAGGAGCAATATCAGTTGTTTAAGAAGATTTTTTATGCTTCCTCAGGAGAGAAGTGTCCAGAATGACAAGTTCTCCTTTAGCATATACTTGTGCTATTTGGTGTATGCACCACTTTACATTGCTGGCCCAATTATCAGCTTCAATGCTTTTGCTTCACAGGTCTGTGAATTTCTTTTGGAATTCTTTTCCTTTTCATTTTTGAATCATTATGTTCCATTTGAAGCATATAGCCAATAATAGTCTGCATGCAGAGGTTTTGGTATTATTCTTGTCCCTGTGTGGAGCTTCTCCACAACCCACCACTGAGCCCAGTCCTGCTGTTTCAATGGCGACAATCCAGAGAATGATGTTAGAGATCTGTTAATTTTTAAACCAGTAAAATAGTTATACTGTTTCAATGGCTGTAGTTTGATGGTCAAATTCATAGTCTTCTATTAGATGTTACTGAATCCCTGCATTTCTGGGAAACAAGCATGAATGATTCAAGCTATGTTGCATGGGTTTGGTTATGAGTGTTGGTTGCGGGTATGTGTCTAGGTTTTGGATCCTTCACAACCCAAATTTTAGGATACAAGTACTCTGCTGAACGAAATCAAAAAAATAGGGCATGGGTGCTAGGATACAGAATTATAAAGAAAAATCGAAGTGAAGATATCCTTTTTAAAAGCTCCCATCTTTTCCCTCTAATTCCCTTTTTTCCTCTTATCCATAGATGTTCTTACAAAAATGCACTTTTGAGCGAACTCTTCTTTTTCTCTGATGTAATTATTACTAAGAAAGTTGAAAGAATAAAAGGATATTAATGAAAAAAATAAAACAGCTACACCCAAAGTAAACTAGGAGTGTCCAACAAGGATCTTATACCCACACCCATGTCATGTCATGTTGACACGGGTATTTTGGGTGAAATTGAAGGATCCAGGTATCATAGGAATCAAGTTATTGCTTTAAATGATTGTTTAAACAAACTGTAGGTTGTTATAATTTTTCCTTTGGAGTCTGTCATTGATTTTATGATGTTAAGAACTTATTATAGAAAATATGTTTAATTTCTTTAACATCAGGTAACGTTTTTCAAATGACTTGGGGATCTAGAGTCGATTATTGAAAAGTAAATATAGTCCAATATTCTCTGAGCATTTCTAAATTGAATTGCTCCCAAGCAATATTCCTCTACTTGCTAAGATTGTCCAAATTACTTCTGAACTGTGGTGAATTACTCCCATTTTCCTCTGTACTGTCTTGTTTTGGTTTTCCCACATTAAAGGGAATAACTCTAGTATTCTCAATTACTAACAGACGCATTTTATGTTTAAGCTGAATGTCTCAATCTTTATGAATATGATCCTGAGGAACCTCATCAATTTACCTCTGCTGTTCTTGCAGTTAGATATGCCTCAGAATAATTATTCAGTGAGAGATGTGTCTTGGTACGGGTTACGCTGGCTCTTTAGTCTTTTCTTAATGGAACTAATGACACATCTGTTTTATTACAATGCCTTTGCAATCAGGTAAGACTGTTATAAACTCAATACTATGCCATAGCATGTGAATTTTTTATGTATTGTTCAGTGATTGAATCTCTTTATTCCACTGTTCAGTGGCTTGTGGAAACAGTTGTCTCCTATGGATGTTTTCATCATTGGTTATGGGGTAAGAGGTGATCTTTAAAATATTACATGTTTGCATTCATTAAATGTTAAGTGTGTTGGTTTTATTTTCATTAGTTGAACTAAGATCGTTGAATAAATGAGATGAGTATCTATTTACTTTAGGGTAGATATGACAAATTGTTTGCAGGAAATATATAAGGAGATTGAGTTACAACCATGAGTAAGAACAAATTACAGAGCCTTGGGCTCTGCAAATCTGAAAATGAAACCTCTATAAATGTATAAAAGTTTCAAGAATTTATATCGTAATATGTCTATTACAGTCCTTTTAGAAGTTCTAATTCCATATAAAGACCCTCGGATTCCTCTCCTTTTAAATGAACCATATTTTATGGCTAACAACTACGTCTCCATAAAAGATGCCTTTTGAGGTTAAATTTCTAGTAATCTAACAGACTATGCAAACAGGTATCTTAGACATGACACATTTATTATAGAAGTGAGGATGAAACTGTACCCTATTTCAGTAGAAGAAGCAGCAATGAATTGGTGAATGATCATAAATGTCCTTTTCTGTTGAAAGATTGCTACTTATGTAAGAATAGAGAACTCCAAAATGATTGGTGATTAGAATAAAAATCTGCAAAACTTTCCAAGTAGTAAGTACCTATCTACAAAAGACATGTGAGGAATTTCTATCCACAACATGAAAACTCTGGATGTGTAAAAATGCCAAAGGGTCTAAGGAATTGGTATCAATCACTCAAATTCTACAAAAACTTGGCAACCATGCTATTCTGTGTCAGATACTCCTTTCAAGTTGGAGAAATTCCTGCCTTAATTTTTGGAAGTTTTTGGTGAAACTCCTGGCAGACCTTACTTTATCTGAAATTTGAGTTGTGGCATTGTAATAAGAATTTCCTCTTATGTATATTCTTATTTTGTTCCAGGTTTTAAACTTCATGTGGCTAAAGTTCTTTTTGATGTGGCGCTACTTTCGATTATGGTCACTGGTATGTTCATTGAAAGCGTATAATTTTCTTTTATTTTGTTTCTAATTAAATCTGTGTTGTGGATGGACTATTATTTGATCATATTTATCTGAAATTTCAGTGGTAACAAACTTTTAGTTTTAGAATTGGTGTCTGAACACTCATGGGAAGAATTTTTTTCTTCTATAATTATGTGATTGTAGATTTGTGGCATTGAGGCCCCTGAGAATATGCCAAGGTGTATCAATAATTGCTACAACTTGGAAAGTTTCTGGAAGAACTGGCATGCTTCCTTCAACAAATGGCTTGTCAGGTACGCTTTCTACTTTTTCACTTTTAGCATTTCTTGTATTCCTGTTATTTTTATTTTTACAAAATTTGTTTTTAAGTACATGTACATTCCTCTTGGGGGCTCTGAGAGAGCTTCTGAATATATGGGTTTATAGTTATTTATTCTTACAAAATTTGTTTTTAGGTACATGTACATTCCTCTTGGGGGCTCTCAGAGAAAGCTTCTAAATATATGGGTTATATTCACATTTGTTGCTATATGGCACGACTTAGAGTGGTACTACTTGCTTTTTCAATTTTTCCAATGTCACTTTTTCCTTGACAGTGAAAAAGAAGTATGAAAATTTTAAATCCTACTCCTCATCTGACAGTGTATTGGTTTTGACCTTAGGAAGCTTCTTTCATGGGCATGGTTAACGTGTTTATTCTTTGTTCCAGAGATGATACTGAAATCATTGGCAAATGCATTTCAGGTGATGTGTATTTTCCGAGTTGCTATTTACTCTAATTTACTTCATTTTCCCTCTGATCATAAACATTTTATCTTGCTTATGAGGTTCTGATTGAACCAATTCTGTCACCATAAATTGGCAGCTAATGAATGTCGATATTATAATTAAATCCACATAGTTGTGACTGGGGATGTACCTGGTGTGAGTTGAGTACATTGGTGGCCAACGAAGCTTGATCCCCAAATAACCTGATGCTCTCCTGTGCTTCAACCTTAACTTAGTCTAAACCAAAGTTAGTCAAGTCGAATTCTTACCCTAGACCATGTCCTTTTGCATTGGATTGGCTTCTATGAGACATGGGTGTGCTTTCATTAGCATATTATGCGTTTATCAAGTGGGTAAGGAGGGAAACAAGTAAGGATATGCCACCAACTTAGGATCTTGTGCTTAAGAGCCTAAAAGCATCAGTGAGCTAAATAGGTTGTTTACCTAAATTTGTAGTCATGTAGACCTATAAGCTACATAGGGTAGGGTTATGGATAGTACAAGGTAGAAGGAGGGCAGCACTCTCGGAAAGTGAGAGAAAGATATGGGGTAGGGTTATGGAAACCATTAGAAAGGATTGGAATCTTTGGCTAGTAGAGTTGCTTTTTTAGTTGGTAATTGGCGGAGGGTGAGATTTTGAAAGGTCCAGTGGTGTAGTGATGAACCACTATGTACTACCTTCCCTTCTCCATCTATTGCTACGTCAAAGGATGCTTGGGTGGCGGATGTTTCGAAACTGTAATATGAAGGGGGTTGTTGGGCCCCTCGCTTCACTAGGCTTCTAAATGATTGGGAGGTAGAAATTGTGGAACACTTAATATCAAAATTGCAAGGGAGGAGGATGTGCATGGAAGAGGAAAATAAGGTGATTTGGATAGGGTTGAAGAATGGTAAGTTTTTTGTTAAAGCCCTATACTCGACTTTGGAGTCGGGAAGTACAATTTCTTTTCCAACAAGTGTTATTTGAAATTCTTGGGTGCCATTGAAGGTAGGCCTTTTTGCTTGGGAGGCTAATTGGGAAAGGGTTTTAACCTTGGATCATTTAAAGAAGAGAAAGTGGTCTTTGGCAAATAGATTTTTCTTTTGTCATTTAAAGGAAGAATCCATTGATTACATCCTTATTCATTGTGTTAAGACTAGGGTTTTTGGCATTTGTTGTTCTCCATGTTTGGCATGTCTTAGGTGCTTCCCTCTACAGTCGGAGAGACGCTAGTAGGATGACATGACTCTTTCATGAGTAAAAAGTGAAAAAAGGCATGGCGGGTTGTTCCCTTATGCTTGTTGTAGACAATCTGGAAGGAAAGAAACAGTGGATTATTTGAAAATGAGGACCATTCTATACAAGGGCTGAAACACTATTTTCTCTGATATCCATGAGCTTGGTCTAAGTTGTTTTTATGTTTTGGTCTTCCTTTTATGGTAGATTTTGTTGACTGGTTCGACTCTTATTGAGGGGGGTGATGTTTTTTGCCTCTCTGTTTTTTTGGAGGCGTCTTTAGATTCCTGTTGTATACTTCCTGTGTACTTTGGGGCACCCTGCTAACTTTTCTTGTTTATGGCATCCTCTTGCTTTAGTCATAATAATAATAATAATAATAATAATCTACATAGGATTCACATAAGTAATGGATAACATCAACCACTACACTATGTTTGATTCAAGGAAAGTATCAAGTAAACAAAAAAAAAAATGCTAAGGAAAATGATTTTTTTATATTAGATTTTATTATGAAAAATACAAAAGAAAATAAAATATAATTAAAATTAATTAAAAATGTTTGCATTTTCAAATTATTTAATCTTTATATAGAGGAGCTAACATTTGTGAAATGAGTTTGAAGTAGCATATAAAAATAATATATTGACCTTAAATCTTTTTTTGACTTCCCCTCACTTTTTTTTTTTTTTTTTTCATTTTACTTTTCCTCTCTATTTTCTTTCGTTGGTATTTTCCTTCAAATTTTACAAGAACCAAACATAGCCATAGGCTGCTTGGGCCCTTTCTCCAGCTAACCCAGCCCCTTCATCCAATCTCCCATCAACACTTACCTACCCACTGATACCCCACTCAGATGCACATCCTTGCCCTTGAGATCCTCTGACTAAAGGTTTTATCACCAAAATATATATGACTAGAGAGAGAGAGTATTCCCTTGCTTTTTTGTGTTCTTTTGGGTTTTATAGTTCATGGCGCATGCTGCTAGTGATCATTTTAAATGTTTTCCTAGCATAGTTTTATGCAGCTTCCTTTATGATAAGTTGCTATGACATGATATTTAACTATCTATGACAAGTTTGAAACAGCATGTCTTTAGTTTCTCAATCTTTTTTACATCTCCTCAACTAACACTGTGGTTCAAAATTAAAGTTCTTAGTTAATCTTTTTTTTTTTTTTTTTTTTTTTTCAGGCTGAGAGTGCTTTTGGGGAATTTATTTTCCGTGAACTTAGTGCAGTTGCTGGTTCTGTCACAATCACTTGCCTCATGGTTTGCCCTTTTTCTTATAGTTTAAGGAGCAATAATTTTATCTTAGAATTAATTATCTGCATTTAATTTCCTTTGAAATCTTTCATAGCATATGATGTTATGATATTTATGTTTCCTATCAAAAAGGTTGGGGGGGTGGAGAGGAAGGTAAAAAAGACCTGATGTTTCTTATGTTGGTGGCATATTTCTAGTTTCCTAGTAATATCACTGAGTATCTATACTATTGAGAATTATGATTAACCTGTGGAACCAAAAGGGTGGATTGTTAAAGACCTATTTTGACATTTGTAAAAAATCAAAAATCAAAAATAAAAATAAAAAGAAGAGCTTGATGAAGTTTATATATTCAAATTAAGATAAACAAGCTACACTATTTCCTTTTTCAACATAAATTAAGGAGAAACCTTGTTTTTGCCTTTTCTGAGTGGTGAAGTTGAAATGTGCTAGCAAGTTAATTGCAATATTCTACTTTGTAGTTCTTGGACACTTAGGTATTAAGAAACATTTTGAGTGATTGAATGCAATGAAATACATTGTCTGTGCCATTACTTTGCAAATGCATAGACCAGAACTGGATACTCATACCAATATAAAGTAAAGGGAGGTAGATCTTCTTGCCACCTGCCCTCATCTGAATGCTGTTTCCACTATGCTGGGATAGTGTTGCCAAAAAGTACATATCTTGTTGTTTCTTCCCATTGCATTATGAGCAACATTTGAATGCATATTTAGAATGTTCATTTGACTTTTTTGACATAACTGTTTCCTTGAAATCAGATGAGGTTCTCAATCTCACTTGGAATGGTAGGTTCATATAGTGCTACCTTGTGGAGGAAGACACTTTCAATGTTGCATTATTGTACATGTGCAAAAGAAGTTTGGTCAAACCATGTTCCCTCCAATTGTCGACCTCTTTTTTGTTTTTCCTTGATCCGACTGCCTGGATTGACCTCAGTTTTAATTGAAAACTCAAAGGGTCGCAGAGGAATCCCATGGCACCTCACCTTTGGAAAGCTCATTGGGGTCTTCTGAACATCAAGAAACAAGTCACCCTGTTGCCAACTTCTCTCCTCCACAATAAGGATCCCCTGGCGATACAGGCCTCTTTATCTCACATGAAACTGAACATGGAATTAGGATTCCCTGGTAATCCAGGCCTCATGTTTTGGAGGTAAAATGAGATGAAATGAGCTGTTGGATTTTGGGAGTGATCTGTCATAGTGGCATTTTCACTTTTAACTCATGGAAGTGCAGACTTAAAAGGGGTGGTGAGTACATCTAACTTTATCTCCAGCATTGCCCCATTAGAAAATGTCCCTCAGAGTTCAATCCTCATAGGTCCCCAACTTTAGCCATCAGGCTTCCTTAACAAAGAACAGAACTGCTCTGTTGTCCATACCTAATGAGACCAAAACTACCTATCAGTTGGCTTGCAGATCTCAGCCTCAAGGACTGCTCCTTGGGAGTAGTTGATCATTAAGGACCATACTCAAGTGTGCATGCTGTCCTCATAGTTGTCTTTTTAGTTTTGAGGGCTTTTACCCCTTGGAACCAAAACAGGGAGAAAATTGAAGAACATAGAGAACAACAAAGTTATGGAGTCATCATTAATTGGAAACTTAGATTGACCTTTTTTGATGTAATGGTAAAGAACAAGTAAACTAAGTGGAAGAACAGTGTGATGTTTCAATATAAATTTGAATGATTCAATTTCCATGGACTTCCAAAAATTCCAAAATACCAGGTTCCACCCTCCTGTTTACCACTCAAAACAAAAACAAAAGCACGAAAAAAAAAACTAAAATGGAATGAAAGAGAAGTCCAAAACCCAGGCCCAAGTAGGAATTAATGCACGCATTCTTGAATTTGAGTATTTTCAGTCTGGGAGTCCCCTAAGAAGTATACCTCCAGAATCAGCATATATACCTTATAATTTTTTTTTTCATTTTTTGTTCTACAGGTTGCCAATCTTGTTGGATACGTCATTGGACCATCAGGCATTAATTGGTTTATTTCTCAGTTCCTTCAGAAAGAAGGTATGCGGCATCTTTCTTATCCATTCCTCTTTTATGTTCTTAGATGCATGCAGATGCAAAGTTGATGCAATTTGAATGTTTACAGGACTTCCAATTCTGGGCGGCATGTTTATAACATTTTATGTTGGAACAAAGGTAAATCATATGACATATCCAAGCATTGGGTCTCTGGTTAGGGTTTATTGACATTGAGGGCCTTGGTTATTTCACAGCTTATGTTCCACATTGATGATGCCAAGAAAAGGAGGCAACAGCACTGAATTAAAGATTACAAATTTGGAATCCAAGTCCGATTTTGCCAATATTGCTGATTTATAGAGGCTACTAGGGAGATTTTCCTAAAACAAATAGACCCTCTAAACTTAACAGGTTCAAGAGGTTCTGTTCTTCCATTTTAATACTTGCTTTCTGTGTTTCTTTCTTAATATTCAGTTTTGAGGCAGATAAGGAAGGTGCCATATAGTGACACAATACTGTCTACTCTATTGTTGTTGGGTTTCTCAAGTAGAAGGGCATGCAAAATCATCCCTTCTCCAAAATTATGTCTTGTATATGGAATTGGAATATCCACACTGGGATCAGACGCTTACTAACTCCAAAATTATGTGTTTTATATGCGTTTTGTGTATATATGGTTTTCCAGTGTGTACTGGCATGCTTGTAACATTTTATCTGATGCATTATAACATTATTATTTAATATCATTTTAAACTATGATAGCAAAACCATTTAAGCATTATCATTCGGAGGAGTTGATGGACAAAAAGGTGATGATCTATTTCATATGCAGTTACTTGTTGTTTCCTGATGTTGAACCTAGATCTCAGTTGGAGAATGAAATAAGCTCTTACTCTTTGTTTTCTAAAGTTGGGCCTAGATTTCACTTGGAGAGTCTGTGGAGTGAAGGATATAGCTAAGACATTTGTTACCAGGCTTCGCTATGTCATCTTTCCAAAACTGTGGACATGGGAAGGTAGCTGAAAATCCTTTCTTCTACTGCTACCAAGGTTTTTTACCTCAACATTTGGTTTCTGATTTTTGATATTTCCTAATTAATGGGGATTACTTTCATGACTAATCACCAATTTTTTTTGCAGGAACGAAAACCACCTCTGAATTGATGGGTCCGAGTTCAGTTCCTGATAGTCATTTGTCAATCATGGCTTACTTTCAGATTCTCTATAATCCAATGACCTGTTCTGTTTGCAGTCAATGCAGGCCTAAAAGCAATCACTGCATGCAAGTAGGCAATAGCTGGAAGTTTACAAACTTGGGAACCTACTGCAACCCAGCTCCACCCTAGTCAGTGTTCCCTCGGCTTCTTTTATCAGTTTTCTTATCCATTCTATGCCATACAAGGTCCAATTCATCTGCATCCTCGAACAACTGTCTATTTTCATGCTCCATCAATCTTCTATGAACCTAATTCTCGAACAACTGAGTCTCATCTTCGGAAGGAGAGTAACCCATAACTTGTTGAGGTGCCTACCAGCCAGATAAATCTAGCATGCACCTGCAATGCTTAGCTCGACCATCCCTTCAAACTCAGAGCTCATATTTGTGGGCACGAAAACTCATTAAATTTGATTATGTTCCATGATCCTCTCAAATGTTTTCAAACTTCAGTTTTCCAGCATGCTTGAGTGAAAAAATTGCAAGTACCAAGGCCTCCGATGAAGGGAAGATGAGACAATGGGATCGGAGAGTGGATCCTGTAACAAGCCTCTAGACCAAGAGCTTGAACCTGGGATGTGGGTTCTGAATCTGATGAAAGACTAGTTGAATTGAGCGTTGAGCATGGGCATCCTTTAATATCATTTTTAGCATCGTCCACTGCCACAAAGGATCAAGACAATGCAGGGTATTAATTCGGTGAAATTACCATAAAACAGGCAAAATTCAATCGAGCTTTGGTAGACTTTTAACAATTTGGGGCCAAAGCTATGGGCTACCTATATACATTATTATTATCCTCCTTATTGTTTAACAAATTAAATGATTATAAACTTAAACTAGCAATAAAACAAATAAAATAAAATAAATAAAACAAATAAAATTTTGTAATGTAGTATATTTTACAAAATAAAATAAAATAAATCAAGAGAAATTTAAAACAAATAAAAATGATAAGAAATGTGAATAGAAAATTATTAATAATCTTAGAAAAAAAACCTTTTAAAAGGTTTTTAATCCTTTCTTTGATAAAATTTGAGATTTTTTCAAACAATTATAAAATCAATTGAAAATGATGAGATCATTTACTTAAAAAGTTATTTATTATATGATAATATAAGGGTGATACCATTGTTAGAATACAAATGTCTTGCTTATTAAATTTTTAACGGAGTTATATGTAACCTTAGGTAAAAATATAAGTAGTTAATAAAAGTTTTATAGTTATTATTATTTATAGTTCAAAGTGTTTTATTAAGCTCTATTATCTTCAATGCTAAAATACCTAAATGACAATATATATATATATATATATATATTAGGAAAATAGGAGAGAAAGGGAAGAGAAAAATTTGGGGAAATTTTATTGGGCTCACCATATCATCTTCATTGAGTCTCGCTATGGCTCTCATCATTGTCGACCCTTTCAAGGACTATCAACATCACTTTGACCACCTTCCAATGCCCTCGACAACTTACTCTCTTCAGGCACACAAGTTCCTATGGATGAAATGTGCTCTTCAAATCGAGTTCCCATGGATGAAATACATTCTTCAAATCCAATGAATGTATTCAAATTCATGTCTTCAAATCAGGTATGAATTATTAAAACTTTCGTTTGTTTAGATTTGTGGCCTTTGTTTGGCTTTATTTTTCATGGAGGATTTAGGGTTCACAGAGAAGTTGGACTCTCTTTAGTTCTTCTCCAATAGTCCTTATTTGGGAAGTCAAGATATGGTTTCAATACTAATAAAAAAGCCACTCAATTCTCTCTCAATCATAGTTCTAAATCAAAGGCAATCAAACCATGTGAGCCCTATTGATGGAATTCTAAAAAAAAATAAAAATAAAAATAAGCTCAATAAGAGCTTTTATATATAATTAATTACTTTTGTTCCGTACTTAAAAAAAATACTTAATGTAAAAGTCATAAAACAAAGAAAAATTATAAAGGTTGTATTTTGGCTTATATAAAAAAATTTATTCAATAAAATTTTATAATACTAATATTTTCTTTTAAAAATTATGATTTTTTTTTTTGTTCAAGTTTAACTTTTAACTAAAACCAAAAATATAAAATTAGACAAAATGGTTGATTTATTGTGGAAATCATATTCTTGTTCTAAATGATAGGAAACTCATTTATCGTGAATGGATTTCTTAAAAAGTTCAAGGATCCATCCCCTTTTTGTCCTTCCTCCACGTTGGTAAATAAAGGAATAAGAGAATGAAAGAAAGCCACTCCTCCATTTTGGAGAATGGATTTCCTCAAAAAATTGTAACATCCATCCCCATTTTTCGTTGCAATGACCAAAAGTGGTCAACTCTCAAATCAACTAGTAAATGTGAACCATGTCTAATGACCGGTTTGCAATGACCAAAAATTTAATGTTTCATTATTTTTAATGTTCACACTCTTCAAACTATATTACTTTTGTCATGGGATGTTTATGAAAAAAAAAGTCTTAACTTTTTTTATGAGTGTTTGTTTTTAGAGGAAAAAAAATCCAAAATAATAATAATAATATCTGAAAGGAAGAAAAATATTTACGTGAAGGAATCAAATTATTTGATGATATGATAAGTAAAAAAGATATTTTAAGAAATAATTAGATGATTCATTAAAAAGTGAATGTGCATGTATTTTAATTTATTTTTAAATGGATGAATATAATACCAATTTAAAAAATTTGGGGTTCTTTTTTTTATATATTTTCATTCTAGTAAATCAAAATCCGCTTTTCCCTTTTTAATATATAATTATTATTAAAAATTATAGTTTGTAGAAATAAAAATAATATAATAATTTATTGTGTTTTTAAAATTAGGAAATATATTCTTATCAATTATTACTCTTCAATACTGTTTTCAAATTAACTTTATTATCTGTGTTGATGTGCGTACCCTAATATTTTTATTTTCGATAATTAGTCGGGGAATGAAAAGGAAGAAAGTGACATAAATGATAATAAAGGAACATTTGAAGGTCATTTTGGGGAGAGCACAACCTCCACACGTGTGCATCTTCTTCAACAAGATTTCTCTCGAACTCCCACAAACACTCTCCATTCTCTCAGGTCAGTGAAGAGCAGCCACTAGGGTTTCGTATCTGATTTCACCGAATTTTTTTCCAATCTATTATCTTTTTCTTTTATTTATTTTCCTTTTGGTTTTCAAGACTGATTAACTGAAATGAAGGTGTTTCTTCTGGGATTGATTGGAGAATTTGGGACATTGTTGGCTTTTGTTTTTGTTAAAGTTTGCGTTTTTGGATTTGAATTGGTTTATTTGCTTTAGAAAGTGTAATTAAACAAGGATGGCATATAGAAAATGATTATGGATTTTTGAAGGTTGAGATTGGATTTGATAATAAACGTTGAAAATCATAAACAATCTTTGCATATTTGCATCAAAGAAGTGTGGAATTTAGTTTTATATTAGGCACTGGGTGATGATTTACTATACACACATATTGAGATTGATCAAAGCTTCAGGGGGCCTTGCTTTTCTTGCTATGGAAGGCATGGTGGCTATGTGAAGGGTTTCCAGGGATCTTCCCCAACTAGATTGGTGTTGAATTGAGGAAAGTGTCATTCCCGCGTATCTGGGTTTAGTTTGTGTTCATGAACTTATGTCCTCTGCTTAGAAGTTTAAGTCCTAGAATAGAGTTGTGTGATGCCCCTTTCAAAGCGAGGAGACACTCCAGGGATAAGGGTCTTTTGGACTGATACTATGCATTTTCTTGTCTAGGGTGGACATATTGGTCTCTTTGCTGTCTGATAAATGATTGGCAATCCACTGAATCTTGTTCCTTCTTAATGGAGACCAACTTTGGGCCCTTGAGCACAATTTTCTTATATTGATCAGGGAAAATTGTGGCCTTTGATACTATAAACCAGGAAAGTTTAGGAATTTGGTGATTGCTAACTTGGAAGCAAGAGTTGAACCACAAGAATGATGGATTCTTGAGAATTGATTATTGTTGGTGTGCCATGACAGTCGAGGTAAATTCTGCCCCTTTGCAGGTCAGAAAACCATCTGCTGATTCTCCTTGGAAATCAAATTTGCTTCCTTATAATAAGTGGCGGACATTCAAGGCAGGCGGAGAGTTTGAGGTAAAATTTTGTTGACATGTTTCCACGTGGGGCCCACCTTTTGGGTGGAAATTAGAATCAAATGCTGGCTGGTGCAGGAGCTTGAGTTTTGCTAAGCTTAACTCCTTTCTTTTCTTTCAATTTCGGTCTGGGGAGTTTGTTCAGTAGCCCAAATCCTATTCTATTCTACTAAATGAAATATCAGTATAGAGATGCTGGATCATTTACTTGCTAACTTGATTGAGCCTCCTTCTCTTTCTCTCTCCCCCTCAGTCAGTTAGGTTCATGCAATTCGTAAACTTAGAGAATGGGGTGAAAGGAGGAATACTCATTTGCAGATAGTACTTGCAAGCTGGAGTTTAAGCATAATAGGTCTTTGTGCTTTAGTTTTAGAATGCAACCTAGAAGGCACTTCTTGGTTTTTGAAAGGCTGAAAAGTTTGGTTTTAGAGGTGCAATTCATCAAAGTTGTTTCAGGACATTAATAGGCTGTCATCTGCATCCATGCCCCTTTTGACTGCTGATTGCCATTAGATTGAAGAGGGATTGCATAAAACCAGTTAAGGGCTGGATTTAATAATCTGTATGTATGCATTAGGCAAGTGAGCGATGATCTAAAGCCCATTAGAAACCAAATAAGAGACTGCCAACTGTATTCTCCAATGGGTTGAGACTTAATGACGTTAGTGTGAGTCTTATTCTAAGCTAGCTCCAATCACAGAATTGACCAATCCAATGGTTATCCAAAAGCTATATTGCTGGCTGCAACTCTGATATGATCATTGTTAATGTAATTTGTGTTGAACACTATGGGAACCTATATGCTCCAAATCTCTTTTAGGGGATTGGCTCTATTGGTTTTCAAGAAACAGGGAAAGAGAAAGTAAACAAATAAAACTTTGAGTACTGTTTTTCCTAAATTGTCATGAAAAATTAAAACTATTATTTCAAGTAAGTGAAATGGTTTAATTGGTTTTAGGTATTGGAGGTTTTTTTTTTTTTTTTTTTTTTATCAAAATTTTGGCAGCTCAAAGCCAATATTGAAGTCTCTTTTGGCCCAAAAATATCAAAGGCAAGGTCAAATTCAAAGGGTTGCATTTCCTGGCCCAAAACCACCCCAAAAAAAAGCTTGCTTTTGTGAGGACATATCTGGGAAGTTGTAGTTTAGCAAGAAAATATGGCCAAATTGACATCTTTTCCATTGCAAAATAGATATTTAGGTGAAGCATTGGTTCTGATTCCTAGAGCATCAATAGATGTTGTTTCAAGTGTATTTGGCCTAATTCTATTAGCTAAAACAAGGGCATATTGGTGAAATAGAAACATGGATCTTTGGGTTAAAGCATGAATTTGTCAGAAAGTTGGGTCAATAGTATATGTCGAAAGTGGTAATCTTGAATCTTAATTTGGACTAAAAAGAAGGCATTTGTCACAGAAAGAATTCGAGCTGGTTTAAGTTGATTATGGTACAAAAATACGGGCATGTTTGGTAAGTATTTCTGAAAACGGTCTTCTAAAAAAAAACCTTTGTCTTGCTTAGAAAACACATTTGGCAAACTTTTAATAAATAAAAGTTTTTTTCCAAAATTTGTTTTGATAATAAGTTGTTTCTTAGAATAATTTTGAAACAGTTGTTTTTGATAGAGTTTTCTAAGCAACCATTGAAAAATGGAGAATACAATACCTTCATGAAGAATAAGTAAAAAAAAAAAACTGTTTTTTAAGTTTGAGTTTCCAAATTCCTGAAAACAATTGAGAACTGTTTTTAGGAATTGTTCAAAAAACTCTTTTTAAGAATGTTTTCAAACAAGCCCTGGGTGTTTCTGTGCTTCCCATGGGGCATTTGTGTCTTCTATATCAAAATGCATGGTTTCTTGGATGCATAGATTTTTCTTTATTGTCTACCTAAGATAGTAGCATCCTGGATGTATTAGAGAACGAGTCTGTGATAGTGGGTTTCTCAAATTGCAATGAAGAGAATAGTTAAGTTGAAATTAGTCCATGCTCTTATTGCTTTTTATTATATTTGGTTCGTTACTTAAAAGAAGCAATGGAAAATAAAGAAGGGAAGTGAAGGGAGAAGAAAAGAAGTGAAATAATGTCTGATAGTGGGTTTTCTCAAGTAGCAATAGATTAGAAATTAATCCCTACTTTTATTGCTTTCCACCATATCTGGTTCATACTTAATTCCTGGAAGAAGCAAGGGAAAATAGGAGAGAGAAGTGAAGGAAAGAGAAGAAAAGCAAAAATTTTCTCTTTTTTTGTCATTCTCTATTCTTTTCAAAATTTTCTCTTCAACTCTTCTAATGGATTCTGTCTGACAATGCTATCGGTTTGAGATTTTTTTTTTTTTTTAAAGAATTTTTTTTAATCCACAAATTTCTTGCTCAAATTAATTCATTTTTGTTTTTATTTTTATTAAAAAGCTCTTATATAAAAGGAAAAAGGTATTTAAACTATGCATAAAATAATTAACACAAAAAAATTTACAAATTTAGTGTAAAAGAAATAAACAATGTGTTTAAATTAAAATTGGTAAATGTTATGGCCAAGGATCAAGGTGATATTTATTTTTTTAATCTAAGAAAATTGGTTAAAAAATAATTTTATTATGATAAAATTTAGTGCCGAAAAGTGTAATCTTATTTATATCTAATCCTAATTATTTTTTTAATTTGGTTTCATGTTTAATTCAATTATTTGATTTTGAATCTCTACTTAATTTCTATGGAAGTCTTGAAAGAATAAATTCACATGCTAATTTTTTTGTTTGACCTTTTTCATATTCTTTGACGATCTTTGGCACATGTACACTTACTAGTTGTATAAAATGGAAGACTAATATTTTGGGTGGGGGCCATTTTATCCTTCACCTTCCCCCTTTTATTAAGAAATCATATAAATTTGAAGGAAGGGGAATATTTCACCCTTGTTTAGAGTAGTTTAGTTAGAGGTCTATCTTGTGATCCAGAGTTTTCAGCCTATTATGTCCAGTTGAGTGGAGTATCTCCCTCTAGATAGCATGCAAGTCAATGGATTGCATCTATGGAGCGACATTTGGGCATATTCCTTGCCCCTCCTGAAGGATTATTAAGCAACCAATTTACTGGAAAATCGCATATGGAGAATCATGGGTCTTTCTTTTGTTGATGATCTTATAAGTTGTAATCAGTCATATTAAAGGTTTTCTTCTAGCAGTTGCAGTTCTTTATTAAAAACTAAAATGTATAGGAGATCTTGACAAGAAGGTTTGGCACAGACTGAGAGTGATGGTATTGCTTACGTGCAAGCATATGCATGCTCCAAATACTTTTATGTGGATTTTTTGTGATAGCCATGTGGTGTTCAGTGAAAGGTGGATTGTTTGTTAGTGACATGGTGATGAATGAGATTGGGATTATTGATTATTTGAAATCAAGATGGACAAGTTGGGGATTTCTTTACCAAGTTGCAGGAAATTTAAACACATTTAAACCATGGAAACAACCTTGCGGTTTGCTTATTTCCTATCCAAAAAGGAAAAGAAAACCATGCAGCATATTTCCAATTGTTAGGAACCTAGAAATTGATGATATGAGTGGCCTAGTATGGGGAAGCATATTGAGAATTTCTTGATGAGCGTAAGTAGGCAATGCAGGACAACTAGGATTGGTGTTGTTTTTAGATAACATAGAGCACATATGAGTAGAGCATCTTCCAAACTTGCTAGAGTGGGATTGGTCTTTGAAGCTGAGATCCTTGCTTTGGGAGAAGGCCTATGCATTGCAAGCAGATTGGGCCTCATCAACCTCATGGTAGAGAGACACTTGGTTTTGGTGATAGCATGGGTATCTTATGGGAATTGCAGTCCATGGAAATTAGATTTGTGATTGTGCAAAATTGTTAAGAGTCTTTTGTAGGGTATTTCTTCCTTCTCAGGTTTGTAGCTTTTGTTTAGATAGCTTATTTCTCTTTATCCATGTTTTGTTTTGAGGTTGATCTTTTTTCAAAAGGATTATTCATCCTTCTTATTTTATTTGAATATTTCTAAAAACCCCAATTTTTAATATTTATATATTCAAAAATAAAAAAGATTTAACATTTTCATCTTGGATTCTATTTGTTTATTATTATTTTTTAAAAAAAAATCTTTCTTGTTTTCCTTCTAGCAATTCCTAAGGAGGAAGAGGGGTTCAGATTTTTTGTAGTACAGAAAAGGGCAAAAGCCATGAAGAGTTGTTGGAAGAAACGAGAACTCACATTTCTGATTCTCTATGCTCTCCTTTTCTACATTGTCATCATTCGGCGCTCCCTTCAAATTTCTCGCGGTACTTTCTGGGTAGACTTCTAAATCTTCACTTTTCAATTACAATTTCTCATATTTATATGTTGTTTTGCAGATTATTATCGCAAGGTCTTGGGTTTGCGTCCTGGGTGGGTTGCTGATCAGCTCAATGTATGTTGTCTTTGCCTTAATTCATTTGTCTATTGGGATTTATTTTATTTTATTTATTTTGTTGGGAATTAGGTTGTTAGGTTTGTGGTTTTGATGTTAAAAAGTATATCTTCCAAAGGAGTTGTGTTTGAACCACTTTCAGTTTTGTGTTTCAATTTCTGTTTTGATTGGGTTTTTGTATGTTTGCAGAAGGGACCCATTTTCAGGAAAAGTCACCAAAAAGATGATCCATTTTTGGAAATATGATCAAAAGGACTCATTTTCAGAAAATCCTTTGGCAAAATAACTGGTTTTGAGGAAATGTTTTCACAAATGACTCAAATTCAAGAGCCTATAAATTAAGAAAAAAAAAATGGCTTAGTGTCTGTTTGGTAACCATTTTTTAAAACATTTTTGAAAACAATTTTAAAAAATTGTTCTCTAATGTTTTGTAGAATAAAAGTCTTTTGGAGAACCTAAAATGTTTTTAACCTTTTGTTAATGTTTTAAAAATATATTTTTTTATATCTATTGCTTTATTTTTAATCATTTTCTATGTTTGTATAAATATTTTTTAAAACAGTCTTGAGGAAACAAGTAAAAACAATTGAAAAAAATTAAAATATATTATCTGAAAACACTCTATTTTTCCATTTTGAAGAACAGAAAACAAAAACAGTTTTTTGATTGCCAAAAATGTTTTCCTTTCTTCTTTTTTTGGAGAACAAAAAAACTGTTTTTGAAAATAGTTGCCAAACAAGGCCTTATTTTCTAAGTTTTTTAATTTTTAATTTTTATTTTTATAATTCTTCTTGAAATTGTTGTATCAAATATTTTGTGTCATTTTCATTTTTCTGTTTTAGAAAACAGAAAATAATTAGTGAAAGGCCCATAAAATTTTAAATTCTAATTGGGGCCTCATGTGAATGTTAGTTTATTGTAATTCAGTGCCATGACAGTATTTGCACTATTAATGGTAAGATTAAAGTAGCCTTTTTGTCTGTAGGATGTCTCTGATGCTCAATGGAGAAACTTTCGGGGGAACTTGCCTATTCTTACTGTTGTTTTTGGAATTTTTGCATTTGTGGCCAATATGTTGAGGGCATATTGTCAATTAAAAGCAAGGGGAATGGCGGTAGTTTGGCTTTTGATATCTTTGATTTACCTAGCATATCTACATGGAGCCTGGTATACGATCTATTCCTGTGTTCATTGAATTCCTTTATGGACTGTTTCTGTTTACTTAATGTTTTTTTTTTTCCCCTTTTTGGTAGCATCATATTTGTCCTATCAATTGCTTCAGCTAATTTTCTTCTCGTAAAGGTGGGTCTCATGAAAGTTTTGGATGTGTCACTATTTCTTTATTGATGTTGTTGTTGTTATACATCATTGTTGATGTTGTTATTGTGCAATTCCCTTACATTAATTTACCAGACTTATGTTTCTGCAGATATTTGCACGAACAAAGTACTTCTCATTAGTACTTTGGACTTTCAACTTATTTTTTCTTATGTATAATCGTATTAATGAAGGATATTCATTCTGCACTTTTGGGTGAGCTCTCTAAGCTAGGATACAAATTCTTGGTTGCTTTGAGTAGTCAGATGTTCAACCCATGCCTACTTACTTGTGATTGTAATTGCTTATTTTGCATAGGCAACATTGGGCTTATTTGGACAACTTCCGGGGTACCTTTAGGTGGCATATTTGTTTCAACTTTGGTATTTCCTTTCCCTCTTTTATTTGTTGGGATTCTAGTTCGTATTCACAATGCTTTATCCACCACATGCACAGATGAAGTTATATCTGTCTCTCAATTCTTCTTCTTCTTCTTCTTTTTTTCTCTCTTTTTAAATAAGAAATTATATGTATGATGTAACTTCAAAATGTGAGTAATGAAAGGGCTCAATAGCCTTCATTATTATTATTATTATTACTAGTAACTCCACATGTGTTGTGTTTGGTGTCAAATCTTTCACACTGTCTCAAGCGTAGAGAAGTGGGATGTTAAAGGTAGAGATTAGGTTACAATCTCAAAGTATAACCTCTCCTTATGACTGTGGACCCTAGAAAATTTCTCAGAATTTAATGAAAGATGGCACTAGATGGATTTGAATTGCATAAAAGAATTCATGTTATGTTGACTAGATTGTGTCATGTTTGATCTTCTGCAGTTGTTGAGTTGTGAATTCATTCTCTAAGATTAGAACATTGATGAATCATGATGTTATGTCAATATGTTTGTGCTCCATCGTTATATGCCTGCCTTCTGGGTCTTTGACTCATTCTAATGAGTGTTCACATGTTTGCAGTGATAACTTGATTTTGATTTATCTAATATTTGCTGGTAATACTCAAGAGCATCCTCATTGCTATCTTCATGAACTATTTGATATTTCACTGTTACCTAGGATGTGACAAGCTTATTTTTCTTTAAGTGGCGAGATAAATATTTTGTTAAAAAAAAAGAAAGAAAGAGACACAGGTAGCTGATGAATAAAGAAAGTTTCTCCTCTGGCTAGAGATGCAATAGAGTGGCAAGAAACTGAATGAAAGTTTGTTAGCATGAATGAATCTGTTTTAAAGAACAACAACAGAAATGGAAAAAATGCCTGAGGATAGATTTGGTACTCTGAATCATGATTCCAATGGGATCAACTCTATGCATTGCTTTGTCTTATTGCTAAAGAATTTATGATTTTTGACTTCCATCAAAATGCATTCCTAGAAGAACACTACTTCTAGCTGATTTTTACTTAAAAATTTGTGCTGGAGAACTTCTGCTATTCAAATGGAAGCATTTTGCTAAAGTTTTTCCAAATTGTAAATTTAGAGAACAACAAATATTACTTCTCTAGACGGTTGTCTAGACGGTTGTTTTTTCAAGCATGGTTTCAGGTTTATTTTGTATGACAGTTATTTTGCGCATGATAAGCTTTGGATATGATTTCCATTGGGCACATCAAGATTCTCATTTTGATCAGAAGGTATTCATTTTTCTGTGACTTTCTTTCTCTAAACATCTATTAGTATTTTTAGGGATTGGTTGCTCTCTACCCCCACTAAATGCCTACTTCATTTTTTATTTTTTATTTTTTTAAAACCTTTTTATTAGGAAACTGGATTTCCAACATTTTGAGCTTCTGATAAAGGCAGGCTCATTTTACCAATTTCAATGTTTATGAAGGACAATTTCCATTCAAATCCCAGAATAATGGCTTTGTGTTTTCCAGTAAAACCAATCTGTTTCAGGCCACCACATCTTGCATAATCCTTTTGTGCTTCCAAAAAATCACATTCAGTTGAGAATTTTTAGATTGAAGGTTAAAGTCTTTCACCAATCATGTTATTTTTGTGGCTACAGGTGATAATTCGTAATGCCTCTTTTTCCTGAAATCCATATTTGTTAGGAAAAAATGATGTTAAGGTTGTGGGCTTCTGTAACAAGAAAATATCTTGGTTGCATTTCCATATTCATCCAGAAAGTAGAAGTACCTTTCACCTTCTAAGGACTGCAGGCTGCTTGGGAGATTTGGGATGCCATCACTGATACTTGATCCCAAATGGGGAACATAGCTTGAATGATTCTTGCTTTGTCAGAGACTCAGAATATCAATCAATGTGGAAAATGTGATAATACATCACCTCATTTTACTAGGATACAATTATTGCTGGAGGAGTTAGGTTACCTCCCAGTGGCTTGATTTCCTCTTCTTGTCTTACCCAGTGCAAAAGGCTGCAGAAAGATTATTGAGTAGGATCATATCTGTGAGTTTGTAGTCCCGATATCCAGAATATGGATGCCCTCATATTCTTATTCTTGGGAAAGATCCTCCTTTTATATTTCAATCGACTTATTCCAATATTTGAGGGAGGAAAAAAATTGTCAAGAAACTGTCAGTGTATCATCCTTCCCCCTTGAGATCTATATGGCACCAATGCTGGCAAAGGAGGTTGAGATGGTAGTAGTGGTAGAGGAAATGGTTGTTGTAGTAGGAAAGAACATGTGACAGCATCTTATGGGTATAACAGTACACAGGATGCAATATGATTGTTGTAGTTGCCTCAAGCATATATATATATACATCTATGAATAAAGAATGCCTAGGAAAAAGGGTTAACCCTATGTATATAGGCAGTATAAACAAAACAATAGAACAAAAAAAATACCGAAAGGCATCTACAAAAAAGTTACCTTAAAAAACCCAAACTATCCACTGTTAAGGCTATTTAAGAATTCCATCGGTAAAAAATTTCCCATTTTCAATGAAACATGGGGCCGTTCCCAAAGTGATTTAATGAAGTTCTTCTTTAATCTTTGATTTAAAAGCTCTTCTCCATTAAAAATTCTGTGGTTCTGCTCTTTCCATATGCACCATAATAGACATAGGGGATCCATTTGCCAAACATGGCGTCTAAACTTCCACTTGAGGAGGAGATTTTTTATTAGAGCTGGAAACACCCATTTCAGGCTGAAGATTGCTAAAAGAAATGTCCATAGCTGCCTTCTCCTTTCACAATGAATCAAAATGTGGTTATTTGACTTTGCACTTGCTTTGCACAAACTACATCTATTGATCATCATCCACTCCCTCTTCATTAACATTTCTACGGTTAAGATCTTCCCTTGATATTGCTTCCCAAGTGAAAAAAAAAGCATTGTCAAGGGAGCTTGAGAGCCTTGAATTTCTTTGGCTGGGAAATCCACTCTAGTTTTAGAGCACAAGGAACTATAATATGGCTTCACTCTAAAACTTCCTTTCCTATCCTCATTCCATACTAAGATGTTTTCTCCTTTATCTTGCATTCTCACTAAATAAATAAACTCCAACAATTAGGTCACACCCTCCACTTCCTAATCTTCGAAGGGAATTTTGAATTGCTCCAATCCTTGGCCTCCGTTTCCTCCTTCGCACAAATCAGCAACTGTAGCTTTCTTAGAAGAAGCTTGCTTGAACAATAAAGGAAATGCTTCTTTCAACTGATTCTCCCCACCAAAATTTTGTCCATCTACCATTTTGACACCAATAACTATCCTATAGCAGAAATCTTTCCAACCTTTTCTAATATCTTTCCTCATACTCATGCCAAATGTCTCTCTCACCTGTGCCTCAAGAATATAGCAAAAACTAGGCCCAGTATCTCAAAGTATATCAGCCATCTTTTCTGGGTGCACAAGCCAATCAATCTTCTCCAGAGGTAACATTAACATTGTAAGAATTAGAGTATTAGGAATTTAGCCATTACTGTAGTTAGATTTTGACTTAAGAGTTAGTTAATAAAGTAACAACATTGTGTGAACAACCCTTATTTTCAAATTTTACTTCATTTATTTCTGAAGTTCAATGAATGTACTTTTGTTGCTAAATTTCTTTGTGAACAATGAGAGTTTGATAAAAAATGTAAAATGTTCTTATCTATTTTTAGTAACAAAGTTGTCACTTCAATTGATATGCTTCACATTGATGCATGGCCCCCTTTTCCTGTTATAATTTTGTGTTGATCTCATTATTTTGTTAAGTTCATATATACTTATTTTTAGTTACATGGATTTGTATGATGAAACATGAGAGCAATATTTCATTTTATTTTAAATTTTTTCATCAAATGGTTGTAACCTAGACCAATACTAAGATCAAGGATCGTTTTGATCATGGGGTTGAATACATGTATTAGATGTATTAGATATTGAGATCTTATTCCTTGGATGAGGGTGTTATTGATTAACAATTTTGCTCATTCTCTAAAGCTAGAATATTGATAAATAATGATGTTTTCTGCACACATTTGTGCTTCTAGGTAATATGTTTGCCTTCTGGATGGGTTGAATGTGTCTGAAATTCTGAATAGCTATCCTGCTTTATGAGATATTTGCTAGTCAAAACTCGATAGCACCTTCATGGGTTCAATTTTAATTATTGGGATGTTTATCTAGTACCTATTACTTAAAATGCTAAGCCACATAATTTGTTAAAAAAATAAGGAAAGAAGCAGAGATAGCTGCTGAACAAGGAAATGATCTCCTAATTCAGATGGGCAGTAGAGCAGCAAGAAACTCTATGACAGTATGTTAGCAAGACTGAATTTGTTGAAAGTCCTTATAGATTTTAGACCCTGAATCATGATTCTTATCAGATTTGACAATATGAAATACAATTTACTAGTAATAAGGTTTATGGCTTTGGACTTTCATCAATGTTTTTGCCAAAAGAACTGTGCTTGTAGCTGATACATGCTCAAAGTTTCTGGAAAATACAACTATTGTTTTTGAGATGGAAAGCATGATGTTAAAAAATTTCAACTTGTAAATTTTCATGTTTGGTTTCTGGTTTATTTTACATGACGGTTATTTTGTGCATGATAAGCTTTGGATATGATTACTGTTGGGCTCATCAAGGTTCTCATTTTGATCAGAAGGTATTCATTTTGCTGTGACTTTCATGCTCTCAATGTCTCGAGTGTATGAGGGATTGCTTAGATTCTGGCCAAATTAAACAACTGCTGGTTTTTAAGTTTTGGTAACTTGTGTATTAGGAAACTGACACTGCAAATGTTTTAAGTGCAAATGTTTTAAGCTAGGCTTTTGGCGGCAGAAATTTTGACTTATCAACAACAATCTTTCTGGAGAGATGCTCGTCATCGTCGCAGGAACTCAGCGTCTAGGTGAAAGGACTATAGAAGTTTCTTGGATGAGAAGATGAGTGAAGTTTGTAGGTGTGGAAGAAGCTGGTTTGCAGTGGAGTGCAAGTCTCTTGAACTTCTGGTTGAGGATGTGGGTGGGAAGTTGAGAGGGTGCATTTGGGAGAGATGTAGAGGAGTCTCATCCTGGATAAGGTTTGGGGAAGTTAGTTTAAGTCGGTTGTTAGATGGAGCTGAATCCTGCTGTAGAGAGAATGGAAACAGAAGGTGGTTTCTTGATTGGGAGGATGGGGGAAGGAAATATAAGTTGAAGCGTCGTTCAAATGAGGTGGGATAGTTCCTACTATGTTCAGTAAGATATCTTGAGAAGGGAAGGGACTGGTTGGAGGTTGGAACACTCTAGTGGAGAAAATGCGAGGCCTTGGAGTGGTTTCCTCTATAGGGTTCCAGGTCTCTGGAGATCAAGAGGCTCCTCTAGGGAAGAAGGGGTCGATGTCAAAGACTTTCACAGAGGTAGCAAAGCCGAGGACAGGGAGGATAGGAGATCCAGTTTGGCTGGAATTGGGGGAAAGGGAGTTGCAGGGGAGGGGGGAACAGTTGGACCGGTGTTTGGTGGGCTGGTGGGGTGAGGTTTCTGTCCCTTTCCCTGAGCTGGAGTTTTTGAGGAAATGGGCAATCCACCATTGGTTTCTAAAGGGGAGGTTGAAGGTTGCCTGGCTGGGAAGAGGGTTATTGCTGTTCGAGTTTGAGTCTTTGTGTGAAGCTAAGCAGGTTCTTGCTAGAGGGAAAAGGAGGATTAAGGAGAATTTTTTGCATCTGGTAAAATGGAACCTGGAGGTGGGGTGTTTCCATCAAGGAAATTGTGCCAAGGAGGCTTGGGTGAGGTTGGTGGGTCTTCCTCTTCACCTGTGGAGTTGAGAGGTGTTCAAAAAAATTGGTGATGGTTGCGGTGGTTTTATTGCATTGGACGAAGATACAACATTCTTTTTTGAGTTACAGTGGGCCAGGATTTTAGTGAAGTTGGCTAGTAAAGAGTTACCCAGTTCGTTGGAGATAGTGGCGGGGTTGGGATGTTTTTTTGTTCAGTTATGGTGGAAAATGCCACCATGGTTTGTTCAGGTGGTGCCAACGAGAGGGAGCAGTGTGTTTGGTGTTGCAGGGGATAGGGAAGAAGAAGATGTAAGTCCATGTGCTGCTCCCTGTGGTTTCCAAAGAGGAAGGGAGGTGCAGTCTGTGGTTCTAGGTGAAGTACAAGAGAATTGCTACCTTTTCTGCTGCTTCCTCTGCTAAGGCGTCTGTTGGAGGGACTGAAAAGGGGGGCGGGGAAGTGATCCTTGAGAGTAGGGGGGAGGAGTAGGGGCTGACATGCCTTTTTCTAAGCCTCATTTTGGGTGTGTTAGTGGGTAGAGTGGTGAAAGGAGTGAGCCTACTGGGTTGGGCTAATGGAGGTGCAGATTGTCTGAAGATGGGGGGCCCAAATGGTTTTGTTGCTGAGCCCATTGCTTTAAAGAGCTCTTTAGTGGGCTGAGAGGAGTAGTTAGGAGGGGGAGATGAGCCTATTAAGGTGGGTCTAGTAGATGAGGGCCCTTTAGAAGCTGTAGCTTCTCCTGCTTCTGCGATTGAAGCTTAGGCTCAGACAGATCTCCAGTTTGGCAACAATGGAGGAGGAAAGCCCAGTGATGGTACCTTCGAGGGGGTCCCAATGCTAGCTTTGGACCCGTCGCTTGCCATGGCAAAGGCAAATCATGTCGGGAGTGTTAGGGCTGCAATCACCAACAAAGCACTATTGGATGAAGCTTCCAGGTATGATGATCCCCCTCTTGGCTCTGTGGGTTCTCACACTCTTTTTTCTACCCTTTCTTCTTTTGATTTTGGTCGGGCCTTGTTGGAGAGTAGGTCCTCAGGCCTGGGAGGGTTGGTCGTGGTGGAAGAAGAAAGATTCCAAGATCTGTTGTGAATTGTGATGGTTTAGACTGTGCGTGGGAGGTTGTGATAGGGGGGATGAGGTGTTGGTTGTTGGTGGGTGGGGGATTTTGAAGAGAGGACTGCAGCTACCGGGTTAGCTAGGAAGCAGGAGGTCTCTGTGATCGGTGGGAGGATGGTAGTCTGGCGAAGTTCAGCAAATTCCTGGGATTCTCCATAGAAGGGTTTGAAGGGGAAATTCTAAGCTTGCTTTAGAGGATAAAAATAGAAGAGTATATGGTCAAAGGAGGTGTCTTTCTTTGACTACAAGGTTCGATCGAGAACTGAAAAAGCTAGAGTGGTCGATTAATTATAATGGAGGGGCAAGAGAGAGTGAGTTGGCCAAAGGAGGAGGGGTAAAGTGTCTTGAGTTGCAAATGAAGTTAAAATTATTATCTTGGAATGTAAGAGGGGCTAAGGACAACACTAAGAGGAAAGTTATTAAGGCTTTAATTTGGGCTCAAAGGGTGGACTTGGTTTGTTTGCAAGAGACTAAAATCCAGGAAATGTCCATCGGGGTGGTACGAACCCTTGGTGTGGGGAGATTTTTGGAGTGTGGGGCAGTAAATGCGAGGGGAGTAGTTGGTGGGTGGTTGTTTTCTTGGATAATAGAGTGCTAGAGTTGGTTGGCATGGAGGTGGGCCGGTTTTCGAGTCTTGTCGTTTAAAAATTGTGAGGATGGTTTTAGTTGGGTCTTTACGGGGGTTTATGGCCCTACTTTGAAGAGAAGCAGAGGGTTGTTCTGGGAGGACTTAAGGGTCATTCGTGGGTTGTGGAATGACCTTGGTGCATTGGAGGAGACTTTAATGTGATAAGATTTTTTAGCGAATGCAGTAGAGGTGGGAGGATGCTTGCAATAGGGTGGCATGTTTACCTAGAATGGAGGGTTGAACGGACAATCTATGTCGAGATTGGATCGTTTTTTGGTTTTTGAAGATTGGGAGGGCCATTTTGTGGGGTGATGCAAAGCATTCTCCCTAGACCGGTGTTGGTCACTGCCCCATTTTATTAGATGGGGGAGGGGTGAGGAGAGGCCCCACCCCTTTTCGTTTTGAGAATATGTGGTTGAAGAAGGAGGGGTTCAAGGACTGTTGAAAGGTTGGTGGCAGGGGTTTAATTTCAGTGGCTCCTCCAGTTTTATATTGGCGGCTAAGTTGAAGGCTCTAAGGAACAATTTGAAAACCTAGAATAAGGATGTGTTTGGGAAGGTGGAGGTTAAAAAGAGTTTGGCACTATAACAAGTAAATTTCTGGGATGATTTGGAGAGGTCTAGAGTATTGTCAGCAGAGGAGATGGAGGCAAGAAAGGAGGCAAGGGAGGAGTACAAAACATGGGTCCTAATGGAGGAAATCTCCTGGAGACAAAAATCTAAAGAAGCGTGGCTTTGGGAAGGTGATAGGAATACAGAGTTTTTTCCATAGGATGGCTAACTGCCATAGAAGGAGGAATTGTCTACCAATATCAAAATTAATGGAACCTGGTTAGTTGAAGAGCATGAGATCCACGAGGGCATAACCAGAGCTTTTTAGGACTTGTTGATGGATCCTGGTGATTGGTGCCAAGCTTGAACGGGTTGGTGTTTGAAATAATTGAAGGGGAGGATGCTGCAAGGTTGGAGGAGGCTTTCCTTGTCAAAGAGATAGTCTCTGCTCTCTTTAATTTGAGTGGTGACAAAGCTCTGGGGCCGAATGGTTACCCCTTAGCTTTTTAGCAAGCCAGTTGGGAGTTTGTGAAGGAGGAGGTAATGGGTTTTTTCCAAGAATTTTATAAGCACGGTTGGTTTGTAAGAAGCCTCAATACTACCTTCCTGGTTTTGGTCTCAAAAAAGGGAGGAGTTGAAGACTTGAGAGACGTCAAACCTATTAGTTTGGTGGGTGGGCTGTATAAGCTTGTGGCAAAGGTGTTAGCTAATAGGTTAAAGAAGGTGGTGGGTAAGGGGTATCTTCGGGCCAAAATGCTTTCGTTGAGGGGAGGCAAATCTTGGATGCTACGTTGATTGTGAATGAGGTTATAGATTCTTTGTTGAAAAACAATGAGAGCGAAATATTGTGTAAACTGGATATAGAGAAGGCATATGATCACTTAAATTGGGATTTTTTGCTCCAAGTAATGCAAAAAATGGGGTTTGGTGAGAAATGGACAGGTTGGATAATGTGCATTTCTACTACCATGTTCTCGATTTTGATTAATGGCACTCCGACAAGGTTCTTTCACAACTCTTTGGGATTGAGGCAAGAGGGCTCCCTATTGCCCTATCTTTTTGTGATTGGAATGGAGGCTTTAAGCTGCCTCATCAAGAGAGTAGAGATTGGGGTATTTTTTACAGGCTGGTGGGTTAAAAGGAGGGGTGATGAGGGGGTTCAAATCACTCGCTTGCTGTATGTCGATGATACGCTGATTTTTTGTGAAGCTACCAAGGACTAGTTGGCTTATTTGAGTTGATTTTTAATGTGGTTTGAAGCTAGCTCTGGTTTGAGAATTAATTTGGACAAAAGTGAGATTCTACCAATGGGGAGGGTGGAGAATTTGGGGAAGTTAGCCCTTGAGCTTGGGTGCAAGATGGGGGCGCTTCCTTCCTCTTATTTAGGGCTTCCCTTGGGTGCACCACATAAATCAGTGGCAATTTGGGATGGGGTGGAGGAGAGGTTTCAGAAGATATTAGCCTTGTGGAAGAGGCAATTTATTTGTAAAGGACGAAGACTCACTCTCATTCGGAGTACTTTGTCCAACATGCCTGTCTACTACATGTCTCTTTTGCGTATGCTTAGAGCAATTAGATTGAGACTTGAGCAAACTCAAAGGGATTCCTTCGAGGAGGAGGGGCTTTGGAGTGGAAGACTCATCTTGTCAAGTGGGAGGTTGTTTGCTCAAAGAAAAGTAAGGGAGGTTTGGGAGCTAGACACCTTTCAACCTTAATAGGGTCCCCTTGTGTAAATGGAGTTGGCCTTTCGTGGAAGAAAAGTAGGCTCTTTGGAAGCAAGTTATTAGGAGGAAGTATGGAGTTGAAGAAGGGGATGGCATACTCGGGATGGGAGAGAAGGGTTTGGTGTGGTTGTGGAAGGAGATTAGGAGGGAAGGTTCTTTGTGGAGCAACAACATAGTGTTCTCCATTGGTATTGGTAGAAGAGTTAGATTTTGGAAAGATAAATGGTGTGCGAATGAGGCTTTGTGTGACTCTTTCCCTTCTTTGTATGCTTTGGCAGCATCCAAAGAGGAGTGGGTGGCGGAGGCGTGGGACCCTTCAGTGAAGAGAGGAAAGTCTTCGTTTGTCTAGGCCTTTCAATGATTGAGAGGTGGACTTAGTGGAATGGCTCCTCTTCACAATTCAAAGGAAAAGGGTAAGCGCAAATTTGGAGGATAAGATGGTTTGGAAACCATCAAAAGGTGGGATTTTTTTTGTTAAGTCTCTATACAATGTAGTGGAGCTTGGAAATGCAGTCTTTTTTTCGAGGAGTATCATATGGAGTCCATATGTGCATCCCAAAGTGGGTTTTTTTTGCATGGGAAGCCATTTTGGCTAATACCTTTAAAATAATCTTTTTTTGCTTCCATATATCAAATTGCACATAGAAGATTAAACCTTCATCTGATGTGTTGTGTTCTATTTCTATAAGTCATAATTTATCATATGTCCTTGCCTAAAACCCATTCCTGTGATAGCAAAGCCTTTGGCAGGGAGTGGTGGTAGGTAAGTATGGGAAGAGAGGAGGGTTTGCATTAAAGGAAATTGAAGTTCCTATGGGATAGGGCTTTGGAAAGGGATAAGGAGAGGATAGGAGGATATTTCAAAATTTACTTGCCATAGAGTTGGCTATGGCATGATGCATAGTGTTTTTTGAGTATTAGAAAATCTTTTCAGCGTTGGACTTATTTAGTATTGTAGGAAAGGAGAATGCAAGTGGGTATGTTGATAAGAGACAGAAAGGTGTTTGAATCCAAGGTGCATTAGGAATTTCCAAGATTGGCAAATGGATATGGCTGATGATTTTGTGAGAACAGTTAACGGTTGGAGATACAAAGAGAGCGCAGATGACGAAGGATGAAAGTTAACAAAGAGAGTGAAGGTGGAGGGAAATGGAGGAGTCTATTTCAGGATGAAGAACTGCCCAGTTTGAAACTGAGGGATATATTTTTTTGTCTCTATTTGTTTGCATACTTGACCTTGTAGCTACTCTCCTTTACATTTTGTGGATAGATTGAGTTGAGGATGAGGGCAGGGTACTTTTTGTTTTTTATAGTGCTTCCATTTCACCTTTTTTCCCTTTCCTTTTCATCTCCTGCTTCATTTTTCTGTATAACTTGTTTACTGTACTTGTATTTGGGTTATAGCCCCTTGTGATGTTTTAATGCCTTTTGATCTTATACTCATCAAAAAGGAAAAAGTACTCTCCAGAGATATTTCAATTTTTAATGGGGAGACTTCATTAATTTTTCGCAGACATCATTAAGTTATTGATCATAGCCAAATCTTAACCTGAGGATCAAAATATCAATATAAATGGAAATGTCAATTGTTTGGATATGAGTAAATGTTGAGAAAATATCGATACCAGAACATTTTTGAAAAGATATCTTGTAGGTTTCATTTTTGGTGTATTTACTTCATTTTTGTTTGTTCTTTCTCTTTATTTTGGCCAGAATGTTAGCTTATCTTTCCTACACTTTTTCTGATTATTAATGATTTGCTTGTTTGTTTCCCATGAAAAATACCACCAAAACTTGATACTTTGGAACGAAACTTTAGGAATTCAGTCAACTACACTTATTGGAGTCTAAATATCATTGAACAAATAGGGTTAAATACATTTTATCCCCTCCACCTTTAGCAAGTTTTACACTTTGCCCCCTTATATTTAAAACCCAATGTTTTGCCCTCAAAACTTGTTAAAGATCAACACTTTGCCCCCAATTACGAACCCTCCATAAAATTATTGAAGGGATTACTCTTTTTTGCATTGTAGTTTGAACACTAGTTTGAACTTGGGTAGAACAAACTTTGAAATAGTAGGATTGAAATGGAATTTCCCATAAGTCTTCAAAATATAGTAGCTACCAATTTTTTTTTTGATTTTAGAGAAATGTTTGCATGGCTATTTGTGATTTTCGAATTCAATTGTGAAGTGTGACAACTTCGAACTTGGACAATAGATGTTTTTCATTGCATTTCAACCTTCTTTCTCCATTTAAAAAATTGTTCATTGACTTTTTAATAATTTTGGGGGGTAAAATATTTCTCTTTAACAAATTTTGGGGGTAAATTGTTGAGTTTTGAATGTGAGGGAACAAAATGTAAAACACGCCAAAGGTTGAGGAGGTGAAGTGTTTTTAACTTGAACAAACATATGTCAAGTCAACGTATTGATGGATAATTATATAGTTTAATACTATAATATCATAAAATATAAAGCAAGTCAATACATTGGTACCGCATGGAGAGAAATTTGAAATTTTTGAGAGAAATAATGAATCTTATGATTTTGGATGTTTTATTTATTTATTTGATAATGGGGAATCCATCCCAACAATGAGGTTGTTGGAAAGAAGAATATTCAGCTGAGATTTATTGTTGATCTATAAGGATTACCTAGTTGTATTTTATGTCAACTTTATAAATTAGGAAAGTTGTATAGTTATTATGTTCCTTTTTTAGTGTCTTTTATAGCCTATAAGTAGTGTATGTATGTATCATTCTCAGTATCAATGAAATACCATTTTCACTCAAACATTTCTCTCCTAGTTTCTTACTGAGATACTTATACCAAATGTCAAGAAGCAAACCCATGGGCTTGCCCCTCTATCCTACACCACCTAAATACCAGGGAGTTTGAATTCAAGACCTTAGGTTCATCGCTAGAGGGTAGAACCATTGAACTATGCCCTGGAGAGCAAGTTTTTGGAAATTTTCAAAAATATTGTAGAAACTTTTTCAAGATATCAGAGATATTTCATGAATTTCTTCCTATTATTTATCTTTTATTTTTCTAAAATAGAAACAAATAATTTATATATCATTGAATTGCACAAGAATATACAAAAACAAGGATGAGCTATCCTTCTCAAAAGCAAAATGTGATAGAACTGTCCATGTAACGTTAGGATAAAAATTATTATATTATAACGGTTTATCAGTAGTCTTTTGGGAAAAAGATATTCTATGTTAAATTTGTAGTAGACTGCCAAAATTTGAAAAGATAGATAATATTTTGTTATTATTTTTTAGCTTATGTGCTAATTCATGTGGAAGTTCTTATGAGTAGGAAATAAGGGAAGTATATTTAGATAGAGAGACAAATGACAACCTATAGCTAGATAAAGTTGGTTTAGATTGTTCTGAGGCTGAAAGTCAGGATTTACCCTCCCTAAAATGTATCACAGACCAAGCCATTTTTAGGAAGCTGACATTGATTCTGGTGTTCAATGTCTGGTGGATTATGCTTCTAATCTCTTTGAAGGTTATTATATCCTATCATTAGAGTATGCTCCTATTCCTTGATAGCAGACTATTTTGTAACCAAGCCATTTTTAGGAAGCTGACATTGATTCTTGTGTCCAATGTCTGGTGGATTATGCTTCTAATCTCTTTGAAGCTTATATCCTGTCATTAGATTATGCTTCTATTCTTTGATAGCAGACTAATTTGTTTTTCTGAGTTGAGGTTTGCATGCTTGTTAACTTCATGCTTATGTTATTTTATTTCTAACATTTTGTATCCTAGGACCACATTTTGCATCAATTGATAGATTTTTGCCTGTATTTTGGTCTTTTAAACATTTTTCCACCTGTAACCCTTTGGGGGTTAAGTTCATCCAAGGGCTAATCTCTTTATTGCTTTATGCTTGCATGTAGCCTCCCATTGTTTAGGGATTTATTATTTAGATACTAGGTTGCTAATATTTTGCCTTTCTGGTGATTGCAGAAGCACATTCAACGCTGCCATATTTGTAAAGCAGGGAAAGCATGTTACTTGCATTTACAGGTTAGCTGCTGTATCCTTCTTGTAACTAGTATGTGTGAGGAACGATATTGGCTGTTTAAGAAGATTTTTTATGCTTCCTCAGGAGAGAAGTGTCCAGAATGACAAGTTCTCCTTTAGCATATACTTGTGCTATTTGGTGTATGCACCGCTTTACATTGCTGGCCCAATTATCAGCTTCAATGCTTTTGCTTCACAGGTCTGTTCATTTCTTTTGGAATTCTTTTCTTTTTTACTTTTGAATAATTATGTTTCATTTGAAGTGTATAGCCAATAATAGTCTGCATAAAGAGGTTTTGGTATTATTCTTGTTCCTGTGTGGAGCTTCTCCACAACCCACCACCCAGCCCATTCCTGTTGTTTTGATGGTGACAATCCAGACAATGATGTTAGAGATCTGTTAATTTTTACTTTTAGAACCAGTAAAATAGTTTTACTTTTATTTTCCAGTTTCCTAAATGTTGGGACTGAGGCTGTAGTTTGAAGGCCAAGTTCATAGTCTTCTATTAGATGTTACTGAATCCCTGCATTTATGGGATGAAACAAGCACGAATGGTTCAAGCTATGTTGCATGGGTTGGTTATGAGTGTTGGATGCAGGTATGTGTCCAAGTGTCAAATCCTTCACAACCCAAATTTTGGGATACAAGGACTTTGCTAAAAGGAATCAAAAAAGGGGGCATGGGTGCAGGGATACAGAATTATAAAAGAAAAATCAATTAAAAAAAATGTAAGTGAAAAAATCAATTAAAAAAATATAAGTGAAGATATCCTTTTTGAAAGCTCCCATCTTTTCCCTGTAATTCCCTTTTTTCCTCTTATCTCTTAATGTTCTTACAAAAATGCACTTTTCAGTGAACTCTTCTTTCTCTCTAATGTAATTATTGCTAAGAAAGTTGAAAGAATAAAAGGATATAAATGAAAAAAATCAAACAGCTACACCCAAAGTAAAGTAGGAGTGTGCAACAAAGATCTCATACCCACACCCATATCATGTCATGTTGACATGGGTATATTGGATGAAATTGCATGATCCAAGTATCATAGGAATCAAGTTATTGCTTTAAATGATTGTTTAAAACGAACTGTAGGTTATAATTTTTCCTTTGGAGGTTGTGATTGATTTTATGATGTTTAGAACTTATTATAGAAAATGTGTTTAATTTCTTTGACATTGGGTAATGTTTGTCAAATGACTTGGGGATCTAGAATCGATTATTGAAAAGTAAATATAGTCCAATATTCTCTGAGCATTTCTAAATTGAATTGCTCCCAAGCAATATTGTTCTAATTGGTAAGATTGTCCGAAATTACTTCTGAACTGTGGTGAATTACTCCCATTTTCTTCAGTACTGCCTTGTTTTTGTTTTCCCACATTAAAGTGAATACCTCTATTATTCTAAAGTATTAACAGACTTGCATTTTTTGTTTATGCTGAATGTCTCAATCCTTATGAATATGATCCTTTGGAACCTCATCAATTTTACCTTTGCTGTTCTTGCAGTTAGATGTGCCTCAGAATAATTACTCAGTGAGAGATGTGTCTTGGTATGGGTCACGCTGGCTCTTTAGTCTTTTCTTAATGGAACTAATGACACATCTGTTTTATTACAATGCCTTTGCTATCAGGTAAGACTGTTATAAACTCAATACTACGCCATAGCATGTGAATTTTTTATGTATTGTTCAGTGATTGAATCTCTTTATTCCACTGTTCAGTGGCTTGTGGAAACAGTTGTCTCCTATGGATGTTTTCATCATTGGTTATGGGGTAAGAGGTGATCTTTAAAATATTACATGTTTGCATTCATTAAATGTTAGTGTGTTGGTTTTATTTTCATTAGTTGAACTAAGATCGTTGAATAAATGAGATGAGTATCTATTTACTTTAGGGTAGAAATGACAAATCATTTGCAGGAAATATATAAGGAGATTGAATAATGACCATGAGTAAGACGAAATTACAGAGCCATGGGCTCTGAAAATCTGAAAATGAAACCTCTATAAATGTATAAAAGTTTCAAGAATTTATATTGTAATATATCTATAACAATCCTTTTAGAAGTTCTAATACCATATTTTGTATTGACCCTCAGATTCCTCTCCTTTTAAATGAACCATATTTTGTGGCTAATGGCAACGTCTTCATAAAAAATGCCTTTTGAGGTTAAATTTCTAGTAATTTAATGGACTATGCAAACAGGTATCTTAGACATGACACATCTATTATATAAGTGAGGAAGAAACTGTACCCTATTTCAGTAGAAGCAGCAATGAATTGGTGGATGATCATAAATGTTCTTTTCTGTCAAAAGATTGCTACTTCTGTAGGAATGGAGAACTCCAAAAGGATTGGTGATAAGAATAAAAATCTGCAAAACTTCCAAGAAGTAAGGATCTATCTACAAAAGACATGTGAGGAACTTCTATCCACAACATGAAAACTCTGAATGTGTACAAATGCCAAAGGCTCTGAGGAATCAGTCTCAATCACTCAAATTCTACAAAAACTTGGCAACCATGCTATTCTGTGTTGCATACTCCTTTCAAATTGGTGAAATTCCTGCCTTAATTTTTGGAAGTTGTTGATGAAACTCCTGGCAGGCCTTACTTTATCTGAAATTTGAGTTGTGGCATTGCAATAAGAATTTCCTCTTATGTATATTTTTATTTTGTTCTAGGTTTTAAACTTCATGTGGCTAAAGTTCTTTTTGATGTGGCGCTACTTTCGATTATGGTCACTGGTATGTTCATTGAAAGTGTATAATTTTCTTTTATTTTGTTTTTAATTAAATCTGTGTTGTGGATGGACTATTATTGGATCAGATTTATCTGAAATTTCAGTGGTAACAAACTTTGAGTTTTAGATTGGTGTCTGAACACTCATGGGAAGAATTTTTTTCCTCTATAATTATGTGATTGTAGATTTGTGGCATTGAAGCCCCTGAGAATATGCCAAGGTGTATCAATAATTGCTACAATTTGGAAAGTTTCTGGAAGAACTGGCATGCTTCCTTCAACAAATGGCTTGTCAGGTACGCTTTCTACTTTTTCACATTTAGCACATCTTGTATTCCTGTCATTTTTATTTTTACAAAATTTGTTTTTAAGTACATGTACATTCCTCTTGGGGGCTCTGCGAGAAAGCTTCTGAATATATGGGTTATAGTTATTGTATTCTTGCAAAATTTGTTTTTAGGTACATGTACATTCCTCTTGGGGGCTCTCAGAGAAAGCTTCTGAACATATGGGTTATATTCACATTTGTTGCTGTATGGCATGACTTAGAGTGGTACTACTTGCTTTTTCAAGTTTTCCAATGTCACTTTTTCCTTGACAGTGAAAAAGAAGTATGAATTTTTTAAATCCCATTCCTCAGCTGACAGTGTATTGGTTTTGACCTTAGGAAGCTTCTTTCATGGGCATGGTTAACATGTTTATTCTTTGTTCCAGAGATGATACTGAAATCATTGGCAAATGCATTTCAGGTGATGTGTATTTTCCGAGTTGCTATTTACTCTAATTTACTTCATTTTCCCTCTGATTATGAACGTTTTATCTTGCTTACTAGGTTCTGATTGAACCAATTCTGTCACCATAAATTTGCAGCTAATGAATGTCGATATTGTAATTAAATCCACATAGTTGTGACTGGGGATGTACCTGGTGTGAGTTGAGTACATTGGTGGCCAACAAAGCTTGATCCCCAAATAACCTAATGCTCTCCTGTGCTTCAACCTTAACTTAGTCTAAACCAAAGGTAATCAAGTCTAATTCTTACCCTAGACCATGTCCTTTTGCATTGGATTGGCTTCTATGAGACATGGGTGTGCTTGTGTTAGCATATTATGCATTTATCAGGTAGGGAAAGAGGGAAACAAGTAAGGATATGCCACCAACTTAGGATCTTGTGCTTAAGAGCCTAAAAGCACCAGTGAGCTAAATAGGTTGTTTACCTAAATTTGTAGTCATGTAGACCTATAATCTGCATAGGGTAGGGTTATGGAAATTACGGGGTAAAAGGAGGGTGGCACTTTCAGGAAGTGAGAGAAAGATAAGGGTAGGGTTATAGAAAACCATTAGAAAGGATTGGAATCTTTGGCTAGTAGAGTTGCTTTTTTAGTTGGTAATTGGCGGAGGGTGAGATTTTGGAAGGTCAAGTGGTACGGTGATGAACCACTATGTACTACCTTCCCTTCTCCATTTATTGCTATTTCAAAGAAGGCTTGGGTGGTGGATGTTTGGAAACTATCATATGAAAGGGGTTGTTGGGCCCTTCGCTTCACTAGGCTCCTAAATGATTGGGAGGTGAAAATTATGGAGCACTTCCTATTGAGATTGCAAGGGAGGAGGGTGTGCAGGGAAGAGGAAAATAAAGTGATTTGGATAGGGTTGAAGAATGGTAGGTTTTCTGTTAAAGCCCTATACTCGGCTTTGGAGTCGGGAAGTACAATTTCTTTTTTGGCAAGTGTTATTTGGAACTCTTGGGTGTCATCGAAGGTGGGTTTTTTTGCTTGGGAGGCTAATTGGAAAAGGGTTTTAATCTTGGATCATTGAAAGAAGAGTGAGTGGTTTTTGGCTAACAGATGTTTCTTTTATCATTTAGAGGAAGAATCCATTGATCACATCTTTATTCACTGTGTCAAGACTAGGGTTTTTGGCATTTATTGTTCTCCGTGTTTTGCATGTCTTGGGTGCTTCCCTCTATAGTCAAAGAGATGCTAGTAGGATGGCATGTGTCGCATGACTCTTCTGTGGGTAAAAAGTGGAAAAAGGCGCAGTGGGCTACTCCCTTATGCTTATTCTAGACAATTGGGAAGGAAAGAAACAGTGAATCATTTGAAAATGAGGAGAATTCTGTACAAGGGCTGAAACACTATTTTCTATGATATCTATGAGCTTGGCCTAAGTTGTTTTTATGTTTTGGTCTTCCTATTATGGTAGATTTTGTTGATTGATTGGACTCTTATTTAGGAGGGTGATGTTTTTTGTTACCCCTTTATTTTTTTGGAGGCATCTTTAGGCGTCTGTTGTATACTTCATGTGTACTTTAAGGCACCCTGCATTGATCAATTGGACTCTTATTGAGGAGGGTGATGTTTTTTGTTACCCCTTTATTTTTTTGGAGGCATCTTTAGGTGTCCGTTGTATACTTCATGTGTACTTTAAGGCACCCTGTTGAGTTTTTTTTTTTTTTTTATGGCATCCTCTTGCTTTACTCATCAAAATAATGGTTGGGCTAATAATAATAATAAAAAATTAATAATTAATTAATAATATCAACCACTACACTATGTTTGATCCAAGGAAAGTAGAAAGAAAAAAATGCTTAAAAAATTATTTTCTTATGTTAGATTTAATTAAAAATATTTGTATTTTAAATTATTTAATCTTTATATAGAGGAGTTAATCATAATAATAATAATAATAATAATAATAATAATCATAGGATTCTCATAATTAATGGATAACATCAACCACTACACTATGTTTGATTCAAGGAAAGTATCAAGGAAAGAAAAAAATATTAAAAAAAATGATTTTCTTATGTTAGATTTTATTATGAAAATACAAAAGAAAATAAAATATAATTAAAAATATTTTCATAATTAAATTATTTAATTTTTATATAGAGGAGTTGACATTTGTGAAATGAGTTTGAAGTAGCATATTAAAATAATATATTGACCTTAAATCTTTTTTTGATTTTCCTTCACTCTTTCTTTTTTTTCCTTCTACTTTTTCTCTCTATTTTCTTTTTCTGGCATTTTCCTTCAAATTTTCCAGGAACCAAACATAGCCATAGGCTACTTGGGCCCTTTCTCCAGCTAATCCAGTCCCGGCATCCAATCTCCCATCAACAGTTACCCACCCACAGATACCCCACTTAGACAAACTGCACATCCTTGCCCTTGAGATCCTCTGACTAAAGGTTTTATCACCAAAAGATATATGAATAGAGAGAGAGTATTCCTTTGCTTTTTTGTGTTCTTTTGGGTTTTATAGTTTATGGTGCATGCTGCTAGTGATCTTTTTAAATGTTTTCGTAGCATAGTTTTATGCAGCTTCCTTTATGATAAGTTGCTATGACATGATATTTAACTATCTGTGACAGGTTTGAAACAGCATGTCTTTAGTTTCAGAGTCTTTTTTACATCTCCTCAACTAACACTGCAGTAATCTTTTTTTATTTATTTTCAGGCTGAGAGTGCTTTTGGGGAATTTATTTTCCGTGAACTTAGTGCAGTTGCTGGTGCTGTCACAATCACTTGCCTCATGGTTTGCCCTTTTTCTTATACTTGGAGCAATAATTTTATGTTAGAATTAATTATCTGCATTTAATTTCCTTTGTAATTCATAGCGTATTATGATATTTATGTTTCCTGGCAAAAAGAGGGGGAAAGGAAAAAAGACCTAATATTTCTTATGTTGGTGGTATATTTCTAGTTTCCTAGTAATATCACTTAGTACCTGTACTATTGAGAATTATGATTAAACTGTGGAACCAAAAGGGTGGATTCTTAAAGACCTATTTTGATGTTTGTACCTATACTATTGGGTCTTTGGATTTTGGAAGTGCAGACCTAAAAGGGGTGGTGAGCGCATCTAACTTTATCTCCAGCATCGTCCCATCAGAAAATGTCCCTCAGAGTTCAATCGTCATAGGTCACTAACTTTAGCCATCAGGCTTTCTTAACAAAGAACAGAACTGCTTGTTGTCCATACCTAATGAGACCAGAACTACCTATCAGTTGGCTTGCAAATCTCTGCCTCAAGGACTGCTCCTTGGGAGTAGTTGATCATTAAGGACGATACTCAAGTGTGCATGCTGCCCTTAGTTTTGAGGGCTTTCACCCCTTGGAACCAAAACAGGGAGAAAATTGAAGAACATAGAGAACAACAAAGTTATGGATTCATCATTATGTTTCCATATAAATTTGAATGATTCAATTTCCATGGACTACCAAAAATTCCAAAATACTAGCTTCCACCCTCCTGTTACCACTCAAAACAAAAACAAAAACACAAAAAAAAAAAAAAAAATTCAAATGGAATGAAAGAGAAATCCTAAACACAGGCCCAAATAGGTATTCATGCATGCATTCTTGAATTTGAGTATTTTCAGTCTGGGAGTCCTGTAAGAAGTATACCTCCACAATCAGCATACATACCTTATAAGTTTTTTTTCATTTTTTGTTCTACAGGTTGCCAATCTTGTTGGCTACGTCATTGGACCATCAGGCATTAATTGGTTTATTTCTCGGTTCCTTCAGAAAGAAGGTATGCAGTATCTTTCTTACCCATTCCTCTTTTATGTTCTTAGATGCATGCAGATGCAAAGTTGAAGCAATTTGAATGTTTACAGGACTTCCAATTCTGGGCGGCATGTTTGTAACATTTTATGTGGGAACAAAGGTAAATTATATGACATACCCAAGCATTGGGTCTTTAGTTGGGGTTTATTAACATTGAGGGCCTTGGTTATTTTGCAGCTTATGTTCCACATTGATGATGCCAAGAAAAGGAGGCACCAGCACTGAATTAAAGTTCACAAATTTGGAATCCAAGTCTGATTTTGCCAATATTCCTGATTATAGAGGTTATAATATATCTGTTTGTGGACTTGGATCTACTAGGGAGATTTCCTTAAAACAAATAGACCCTCTAATTCATAAAAACTTAACAGGTTCAAGTGGCTCTGTTTTTCCATTTTAATACTTGGTTTCTGCGTTTCTTTCTTAATATTCAGTTTTGAGGCAGACAAGGAGGTGCCATATGGTGATACAAGACTGTCTACTCTATTTTTGTTTGGTTTCTTGAGTAGAAGGGCATGCAAAATCATCCCTTCTCCAAGATTATGTTTTGTACATGGAATTGGAATACTCACACTGGGATCAGACGGTTACTAACTTCTTACAACAGAATTTCTCTGAGAATGCAATTTGTGTATACATGGTTTTCCAGTGTGTACTTGCATGCTTGTAACTTTTTATCTGACACATTACAACATGATCATTTAATATCATTCTAAACTATGATAGCAAAACCATTTAAGCATCCTCATTCAGAGGAGCTGATGGACAAAAAGGTGATGATCCATTTCATATGCAGTTACTTTTTGTTTCCTGATGTTGAACCTAGATCTCAGTTGGAGAATGAAATATGCTCTTACTCTTTGTTTCCAAACATTGAGCCTACATCTCACTTGGAGAATCTGTGAAGGATATAGCTAAGACATTTTTTACCAGGCTTCACTGTGTCATCTTACCAAAACTTTGGACATGGGAAGGTAGCTGAAAATCCTTTCTTCTACTGCTACCGAGGTTTTTTACCTTAACATTTGGTTTCTGATTTTTTTAATATTTCCTAATGAATGGGGATTACTTTCATGACTCTTCACCAATACTTTTTGCAGGGACCAAAGCCACCTCTGAATTGATGGATCCGAGTTCAGTTCCTGAGAGTTATTTGTCAATCAATGGCTTACTTTCAGATCCTCTATGATCCAATGACCTGCTATGTTTGCAGTCAATGCAGGCCTAAAAGCAATCACTGCATGCAAGTTGGCAATAACTAGAAGTTTACAAACTTGGGAACCTACTGCAACCCAGCTCCAACTTAGTGTTCCCTCCTTGCGTTCTTTTATCAGTTTTCTTCTAATCCTTTCTATGCCTTAAAAGGTCCAATTCATCTGCATTCTCGACTGCCTATTTCCATGCTCCAGCAAATCTTCCATGAACCTAATCCTCAAATTTCCAGAGGACTGAGTCCCATCTTGGAAGGAGAGTAACCCATAATTTGAGGTGCCTACCGGCTACCAGCCACATAAATCTAGCATGCACCTGCAATGCTTAGCTCGATCATCACTTCAATCTCAGAGCTCATATTTCTGGGCATGAAAACGTATGAAATTTGATTATGGTTCCATGAACCTTTCAAATGTTTTCAAACGCTAGTTTTCCAGCATGCTTGAGTGAAAAAATTGCAAGTACCAAGGCCTCCTATGAAGGGAAAGATGAGACAATGGAGTTGGAGAGTGGATCCTGTAACAAGCCTCTAGACCTAGGGCTTGTACCTGGGTTCTGAATTCGATGAAAGACTAGTTGAGTTGAGCGTTGAGCATGGGCATCCTTTAATATCATTTTTAGCATTGTCCACTGCCACAGAAGAAACAAGATCATGCGGGTTGCAGGGTATTAATTAGGTGAAAATACCATAAAACAGGCAAAATTCAATCGAACCTTGGTAGAGTTTTAACAATTTGGGGGCCAAAGCTACGGGCTACCTATATAAATTATAATAAGTTGGCGATATATTCAAAAGGTAGTTATTATTGTCCTTATCGTTTAACAAATTAAATGATTATAGAATTAAACCACTAATGTCCCAAAAACATAGAAAAAAAAGGAAAAATTAAAAATGATAAGAAATGTGAATAGAAAATTTTTAATAATCTCATAAAAAAATCCTTTTTTTATTTTTTAAGATTTTAATAATTTCTTTGATAAAATTTGAGATTTTTTTAAAACTAGTAAGTATAAAATCAAGGGGAATTTATGTAACCATACACCAAGGGGCAAAATTTTACCTTTTAGAAACTTTACTTTTTACTTTTCAAATTCAGTGGATTTTGTGGAAAATAAACAACCTTTCATACACTGTAATAGTGATGTTGAGGCCCTTCCAAAAATACCCTCTTATAGTTTGACATCTCTCCTAGTTGAATAAGTTGCTTGGAAAAGCTATATAAGCAAGGTCTAAATCAGTTGTCCACTTAAGCCAATGACATGGCTCATTTACATGTCACCGGCCAACTAGACACTCCACATGGATTGATTTTTTAAAAAATATTTACCCCCAAATGTCTTCTTCTTTCTTCAACCAAACCCTAACACCAAAAACCCATGTTCTTTCTTGTTCGTTCACAGGCACAACTCATCACAAGGCGAAAGGATCCATAAAAAATCTGGTAGGTTCTCAAATCGCAATAACCCATCAACCCCAAATGAACCTCCAAACTTGATCTCTTATTTTGTTTCTCCTCCATCACCATAAGGAAGACGACATCTTCATTTTCCCACTAAACATCAATCTGAAACACAAAAGTCCAAGTGTGAACCCCTTAACAAAGGCCAGGTAGACAAAAAAACTCATTTCCTTCTTCTCATTTTAGGACCGACAGTCATTTTTCTCCTTGTTGTACTTCCTATTTTGCTTTTACATCGAAGAAGGAGAAAGAAAGCAATTGAGAGAACGGGAGAACGAAGAATAAAAATATTGGAGTTGCATTTAACTTTTAAAGCAAGGGTTTTTCCAGGTGATATATATGTGTTATTAAATTTTGTAATAACTTTATATTTTGATTTGTCATTTTGATTCTTTGAGATTTGAATAATGTCATAATTATGTGATTTGTGCAATTTTATGATTTAAATTTGATTACATTGCATATTTCTACATGTTCAAAGTTCATTAATACTGTATCTAAATTTATATTTTAATTTATTTAGGGTTTATTTGAAATGAAATATGACTTAAAATTTGATAAATGATGGGAAAATGAGATGGTGGTAAGCTATATTGATTTTGTTTTATAGCTAAATTGTTGTATTTGTGTTGTATGTGGTTATTGGGAAGAATACGGAAAAGATAAGAAAAATATGACTATTGCATGAGAAGGGAATACAATTTTTAGGAATGTTCAAACAATTTGTTGTTTAATGTTGTTTATATGGGATTCGAGATGTTTTGTTGTTTATATGGGATTCCAAAATGAGTAATTTGAGTGATTTTTTATAGTTGTTAATTGGTGAATCTAATGCATGGGAAAAGAATTCATGTTTAGTCATGAGTAGATGAGTATAAATTTTAAAAATGATTGGGATTAAAGTTTGAATAAATTTCTTAATAAAAGTTTTGAATTTGTAATGAATGAGGGTTGAATTGAAGAAGAAAATAAAACAAATTTAGTAAAGCGGACATGAATTTATGTGGGAATTAGGGAAAATAGTAGTAGAGCCTTAGGTTCAAAATTAATGGTCACAACCACAAATATGAAATTTGTTTTGTTTATGTGTGTAGTAGTCATAGTAAGGGTCTACCCTTGGATGAAGGTGTAATGCCCAAGTTTTTTTTTTTTTAGGGGCAATTTAGGAAAATATTAATAATATTAAATTAATTAATTAATTAATTTAATAAAATGGAAGACGGGTGAAAAGGTAATTTTACGAATAAATACCCTAGGTATAAATTAAGAATTATGTTCTTCCTATTCTTTTCTTAAACGCGTTCCTGTTCGCAGAGAGTTCCAGAGAACATAAGATTGGAGTCGAATTTTAGGGTTTGAAGAACATATCTCTGTAGGTAAGATTCTAACCCCTAAATTAATATTTTAGATTTATTAGTTAATTTTAAGCACATTAGATATTTTTTGGAAAACCCAAATCTAGATTAGGGTTAGTTTATTTTTTTTTTTCGTTTTTAATATCAAAATAGTGAAAATTTAAGATTTTGATTTATTGTTGGAAATTGGGAAATCTTAAGTTTTTAGATGAAAAAAAAATGAGAGTAAATAAATATATTGTTATTTGTGGCTTAAGGGATTAGAAATATTTAAAAAGAAAAAAGAAAAAAAAGAGGAAGGAACGCGTGTGCACACCTAAGAAAGTTGGAGAATGGTAAAAAAAAAAAATTATATATATATATATATAAATAATAAGAGAAGATGTGTACGGATGGATGGTGTTTGGTAGTTAATGTATATATATATATATATAATAAGAGAAGATGTGTACGGATGGATGGTGTTTGGTAGTTAATCTATATATATATATATATATATATATTATGTTGGCAATAATGAAGAATTATTGGGGATAAAGTTTATGTTTGAAAAAAAAAAGTGAGAGAATAGAAGTTTTAAATAAAAGAAAGTAAAGTTTTTGGTATTATAATTATACTAATGATGAGTGTAAGTTAATAAATAACATAGAAATTAATTAGTGAAATAAATTATAGTTTAATTAAATTAAGTTGTGTCCCAAAAAATAAATTAAGTTTTATATGAATTAAAAATTTATTAATTTTTTTAATATGAATAGATTAAATTATCTTTCATAATTAAAAACATTAATTTGAATACCTAAAATTTTAGGATTGACAAACCTATAATTTTAGATAAATAGTAATGGTTATTTCTCTTATATTTTGTTAGATGAAGAGTAGATTTTTAGGATTATTTTTCTCCAAAGTTTTTGAGGACTTCTTTTGAGGTAAGGGAAATTAATGCAGTTATTATTTTTTTTAGAAACAAATTTTTATATACATCATTTGGGAACATTTTGAGTTATTATTCGTTTTATGCATGGATCAAATATGTTTTGCATGAAAAGTATGTTAAAACCATATTTTATTTACAACAAAGAAATGTGGAGATATTATGTTTTGCAAATTTGAATAATTGAAATAAGTGTTTAACTCTGGTTTGTTTGGCCCTTGTCAACGGGATATAATAGTTGACCTTTACATTTCTTGGTGGGGAATGTAATTGATTTGGATCCCAGACTCTAGGGGTTTGGTTAAAGGTTACTATTAGTAGTGTTTAGTTCCGTCCACCTTAAAGGAACAATTTGAGGCTAGCCACCTATTTGAAAAGTTCCACCTAATTGGGCACTATTTGATGTTTGATGACCAAAGTAAATAAATGTTTTGAATGTTTTGATTGAATTTGATATGAAAATGTTTGAATCAGAATTGAAAGTGTACAGTTAAAAGTTTTGAATGTATTGGCAAAACTGACTCAAAAGATTTATGTGAATAATTAGTTATAATGTCTCCTATTTTGCAAGTGACTTTGAAATGTTTGATCCATGGATTGCATTAATGTTCCCTATTGGGCTTTGAGCTCATTCCTATTTGTTGATAATTTTTCAGGTACCCTTGGGTCTAAAAGTGCGTTCCGAGGTGGGGATCAGCCCCCAATCACTTCCTTATGGGTTTTTAAATGAAATTATGGACCATCCATGTTGAAATGGGGGCCCCGGAAGCTGTCGGATCGGATGTACCAAATTTAATGAATGATGTACCAAATTTATTGAAGGATGTACCAAGCGTTCCAAAGTGCGTTCCAAAATGAGGATCAGCCCCAAATCACCTTGTTATGGGTTTCTAAATGAAATTATGGTCCATCCATGCTCAGATGAGGGTCCCAGAAGTACTACGATAGGATGTACCAAATTTAATTAAGGATGTACCAAATTTTGTGAAGGATGTACCAAGGGTCCGAAAGTGCGTTCTGAGGTGGGGATTGGCCCCCAATCACTTCCTTATGGGTTTCTAAATGAAATTATGGATCATCCATGTTGAAATGGGGGTCCCAGAAGCTGTCGGATTGGATGTACAAAATTTAATGAAGAATGTACCAAATTTTGTTAAGGATGTACCAAGGGTCCGAAAGTGCGTACCGAAGTGGGGATCGGCCCCAAATCACTTTGTTATGGGTTTCTAAATGAAATTATGGCTCATCCATGCTCAGATGGGGTTCCCGGAAGCACTAGGATAAGATGTACCAAATTTAATGAAGGATGTACCAAATTTTGTGAAGGATGTACCAAGGATCTAAAAGTGCGTTCTGGGGTGGGGATCGGCCCCCAATCACTTCCTTATGGGTTTCTAAATGAAATTATGGACCATCCATGCTGAAATGGGGGTCCCAGAAGTTGTCAGATTGGATGTACAAAATTTAATGAAGGATGTACCAAATTTTGTTAAGGATGTACCAAGGGTCCAAAAGTGCGTACCGAAGTGGGGATCAGCCCCAAATCACTTTGTTATGGGTTTCTAAATGAAATTATGGCCCATCCATGTTCAGATGGGGGTGCTGGAAGCACTAGGCTTGGATGTATCAAATTTAATGAAGGATGTACCAAATTTTGTGAAGGATGTACCAAGGGTCTGAAAGTGCGTTCCGAGGTGGGGATCGGCCCCCAATCACTTACTTATGGGTTATTAAATGAAATTATGGACCATCCATATTGAAATGGGGGTCCCGGAAGCCCTAGGATCAGATGCACCAAATTTAATGAAAGATGTACCAAATTTTGTGAAGGATGTACCAAATGTCCGAAAGTGCATTCCGTGGTGGGGATCGATCCCCACCTTGGAACGCACTTTCAGACCCTTGGTACATCTGAGCCTAGTGCTTCCGGGACCCCCATCTAAGCATGGATGGGCCATAATTTCATTTAGAAACCCATAACAAAGTGATTTGGGGTTGATCCCCACTTCGGATCGCATTTTGGAACCCTTGGTACACCCTTCACAAAATTTGATACATTCTTCAATAATTTGGTACATTCTTCATTAAATTTGGTACATCCGATCCGACAGATTTCAGGACCCACATTTTAACATGGATGGTCCATAATTTCATTTAGAAACCCATAAGGAAGTGATTAGGGGTCGATCCCCACCTCATAACGCTCTTTCGGACCCTTGGTACATTCTTCACAAAATTTGATACATCTTTCATTAAATTTGGTACATCTGATCCTAGTGCTTTCGGGTCCCCCATTTGAACATGGATGGTCCATAATTTTATTTAGAAACCCATAACAAAGTGATTGGTGGCCGATCCCCACCTCAGAACGCACTTTCGGACCCTTGATACATTCTTCACAAAATTTGGTACATCCTTCATTAAATTTGGTAGATCCAAGCCTAGTGCTTCCGGGACCCCTAAATCTGAGCATGGATGGGCCATAATTTCATTTAGAAACCCATAACAAAGTGATTTAGGGCCGATCCCCACTTCGGATTGCACTTTGGAACCTTTGGTACATCCTTCATTAAATTTGGTACATCCGATTTGATAGTTTCTGGGACCCCCATTTCAACATGGATGGTCCATAATTTCATTTAGAAACCCATAACAAAGCAAATTGGGGCTGATCCCCACTTCGGAACACACTTTGGAACCCTTGGTACATCCTTCACAAAATTTGGTACATCCCTCATTAAATTTGGTATATCCGATCCAACAGCTTCTGAGACCCCCATTTCAACATAGATGGTCCATAATTTCATTTAGAAACCCATAAGAAAGTGATTGGGGGCCGATCCCCACCTTGGAATGAACTTTCGAACCCTTGATACATCCTTCACAAAATTTGGTATATCCTTCATTAAATTTGGTACATCCGAGCCCGGTGCTTCAAGAACCTCCATTTGAGCATGGATGGGTCATAATTTCATTTAAAAACCCATAACAAAGTGATTTAGGGTCGATCCCCACTTCGGATCGCACTTGGGAACCCTTGGTACACCCTTCACAAAATTTGGTACATCCAATCTGACAGCTTCCGGGACCCCCATTTCAACACGGATGGTCCATAATTTCATTTAGTAACCCAAAAGGAAGTAATTGGTGGCCGATCCCCACCTCAGAACGCACTTTCAGACCCTTGGTACATCTGATCCTAGTGCTTCCGGGACCCCCATTTCAACATGGATGGTCCATAATTTCATTTAAAAACCCATAAGGAAGTGATTGAGGGTCGATCCCCACCTTGGAACGCACTTTCGGACCCTTGGTACATCCTTCACAAAATTTGGTACACCCTTCATTAAATTTGGTACATCCAAGCCTAGTGCTTCCGAGACCCCCATCTGAGCATAGATGGGCCATAATTTCATTTAAAACCCCATAACAAAGTGATTTGGGGTTGATCTGTACTTCGGAACGCACTTTGAAACCCTTGGTACATCCTTCATAAAATTTGGTCACAAAAATTATTTTTACTTGCTTTTACTAGAAAAGAATGAATTTTTACAATTTTATTTACAAAAGTATTTCAATTTGTTTTCATTTAAGAAAAGTGACTTATACGAATTATTAAAAAAAATACAACTTTATTTGCAAAAGAATTTTTAATTAAAATTAATTTTTGAGACAACTTTATTTACAAAACAATTTTGGACAATTTTTATTAAACAAATAAAATTTTAGACAATCATTATTAAAATCAATTTTTCAAATTCTATTAAAAACAATTTTTTTGGATTTTTCTAAAAGCATTTTTCTGAATTTTATTAATAAAAAAAAAACTTTCTTTTATTAAGAAGAATATTTTAAAATTGTTCCTCTTATTTAAACAAAATTTCTTATTGTTCGATATCCAATTATGTACACAACAAATAAATATATACAAACAAATATTTACAGAAACCATTAAAATTAAAATAAAATAAAAGTAGGTAATAAAACGTGTACCCAAATAAGCTTACAACAAACTCAATATCTTCCTACAACTTTTCGAGTCTCACTTTCTTTCATGAAATTTCATACTCCACATGTCATAAATTCGTACTCAGCCAACATAATTGCATAATGGGTCCATGCAAAAACAAAAATAACTCAAATGTAAATATCAAAAAATGTACAAAGTCCAAAACAAATATTCGAGTCCAAATCCAAACTTCAAATTAGTCCGATAAATTTCATCAATCAAAATGGGGCCAAATTAGTAAATATAACCCAACAAAAATATATCACATGTCATAGGCCCTAATCTAAAATTTCCAAATTAATAGCCAAAATATAAGCTCAATTAATCAAACCTAAAATATGATAAATTAAAATAAATTTTATTAGGCCTAAATTTAATATCCCATAATCCAAGCCTAATTTAATATATAAACCTAAATCCACAATCAAGATCAACCCAATTTATGCTAATCTCAATTTACAATCAAAATCAAACACAATTTAATAAATAAGTAACTAAATAAATTAAGCAAACTCAAAATACCCAAACCACTACTGCATAAATCAAACAATAATAAATATAATGACAACAACAACAACAACAATAATAATAATAATAACAAAATAAATAAAAATAAAAAATTTAACTCAATTTTTGGAGTCGGTTTGAGTATTGTGGGAAAGAAAGAAAATGGAAGAAAAGTGGGAGATGAGGGAGATGATCGCTAGTGGTGAACCGACCAGTGGTCCTGCCAACAGCAATAAGAGATTGATGGATTTTTGGGAAATAAAAAATGGAAAAAAAATGAAAAAAAAAAATGGAAAGAAGGAAATGAGTGGGTGTGTGGCAATGTGTGGAGGAAGAAGAGAAAGTGGAAAAAAAAAAAAAAAAAAAAAAAAGGAAAAAAAAAATGGGGGTAATTGGTGTGTATTGGAAGTGGTCATGGAGCGTGGGTGTTGGGTTGAAGGGAGAATAAAAATAAAATGGGAAAAAATGAAGAGTCCCCTCGACTAGTGTGTGGGAGTTAGCATGAGGAAGAAAAAAAATATGAGATGGGAAGCCAGCCACCTTGGGAATGGGGGAAAGAGAATAAGAAAATAATAATAATAATAAAGAAAGTGAGGAGCATGGGTATGGGTTGGACGTGGGGGTATGGCCCTCTGGTATAGGGGGTAGGTGAGGGTAGGGGGAGGAAGAAGAGGAGAGAAATATATATATATATATATATATATATATATAATATAATAATAAATAAATAAATAAAACAATTTACAAAATAATAAAAACTAAGAATTAAAGGGTGAGTGGGCCAAAAATATCACATATAATCGGGATTTAAAATCTAAGGATAAAATTGGGCTCAAAATTAATCATAAAAATAAAATTATGACAAATTTTAGAGTCTACACCTCTCTTTATATGAGCCAAGGTAAAGAGTGAGTTTATTTTGAAATTATTCTCACACAACGGGAAAATGGCATTTTGATAAATAAATTTAATTTTAAATAAATGAGTGTCTATGTTTTTTTTTTTTTTGTCAAATTATAGTAGAAAAGCTACAATAAACAAATAATAAATATCAAGGTCATTATTAAGTGATGAAACTATTTGATATTCTCTTGCCTTTGGGTATTAATTTACTTAAGTAGCAATTTTTCACTAATATAATTAGTTTTATTATCAACTATTAAAATTAAAACAATAAATTTTATGCAAAAGGTGTAAAAAAGAAAATAAATAAAATAAAATAAAACATAACAAAGAAAATAAAAGAAAATAATTTTATTTCTAATACATGCATAATTTGCCAATTTTAGTTTTTTTAATACAAAGATGGTGAAAAACAGGGATCACAATTTTTTTGGAATATTTGTCCAACTTGTCTCTAATAGAACAGATTTGGAATAAAGATAAATTAGTTAAAAGCATATTTTAGTTTTTTTTAAAAAAAAAAAACCTAAGGCGGGTTTACGATGAGTTTTAGTGTTACCTCATCTCAACCACCTTTGATATATATATGTATATATATATATATATGCTTAAATTTAAAAATAATTTAATCAATTAATTAATTAATTTCTTCTTTAATATATAAAATAATAACAAATCTACTTCTCAAATAAAATAAATTATAAAAATGTAAATTATTTATTTATCTACTAAATATGTTTATTTTAAAAAATATTTAAAATATAAACAAAATATAAAAGTTTAAAAAGAGATGAAATAAGTTTAGGGAGAATTACCCAATAGGATAGGTTGGGGGTGAAAACGACCTCGAAAGGTTACCCAATTTGATAAGTCCTTTGAAGAGTAAGGAGAAATTGTACAAATTCCTCCAAAGGCCAATTTTTATTAAATTGCAAAAACAACCTTTAAAAACAAAAAAAAAAAGAGCATTCGTGAATTGTTTACTTGTGTTGTACTAAGTAGGATAAAAACAAAGAGAAAAATCACTCTAATCAAGCCTTAGGTCCATAAACTTCAATTTTTGCCAAAAAAAAAATGTTTTTTTGTATGAATCTAGCAAGAAATCTATCAAATGTAAGAAGAAATATTTTTTTTAAATACCGATAAAACACAAAATTACCTTACCCTATGCAAGATTTTTTTTTTTTTTTGAAAAAAAAAATAGTTTAAAACTTGTATTAAGAAATGAAATGTCAATTACCTTAACAATATCTATATATATATGAGAGAGAGAGATAGAGAGAGAGAGAGAGAGAGAGAGAGAGAGAGATTAGATCTAATAAATTGAAGGATGTTTTGAGGGAAAAAAATGTTATTTTTTATGTAAAATATTGTCAATTTTTTCTTGATTGTTTAATATGATTTTGGTAATTTTGAGTGTATTGGTTGGAGGTTTTTTTTTCTTTTTTTGGTTGTTTGATATGATTATTATTTATTCTCATTGAAAAGGTTTTCACTTTGACTTTGTTGCTGGGATTAGCATGAAATGACATAGAAAAAAAATCATTTGTTTCATACTTGTTTGAGACCACTTTGTTTGTGAATTTATGAACATATTGAAATTATCATTGAAAAGTGAAATCACTTTGTATGAGACTACTTTGTCTTTTATTATGAATTTGTTAAAGAGTTAGGACCATTATATTTTTATTATGAATTTGTGACCCTTTTGTACAAGTATTATATTGGTGTAATATGTTGAATGCAACTAGTTTGAAGGTTTTGTAAACCATTATTTTGTTATAAAATACAGGCATAACACAAATGTATTACAATTACAATATAAAGACATTAACATTACGACACATTACAACATATCCAATTGACAAAATATTGAACTGTTTTTTACTCAATTGACATTTGTGGGCTATTATGTTGTATTCCTAGTATGTTCAATGTTATAAAGCAACTTTGAAAGTCAAATGGAGTAGTAATACAAATTCACAATGATTTTATGTTTTTTTTTAAAAAAAAAATAGTTAGTAATTTCAACACATGAAATTGATGATCATAATCCAATGATATATAAATAGACATCTATAAAATTAATTTTTTTATAAAAAAATACATAGGTAAAATAAAAATAAACTACACTTATAGTACAAATACAATAACATTATGAAACATTACAATAAGATATAATTTTGAAATTTCTTATGAAACTCGATAGTTGTGGGTTAGTTCGATATATCCCTAACATGTTTAATGTACTATAAATATTGTTCTTTATGATATAAGATATTTTTCAATTAATTATGATTTTTATTAATTTGTTTTCTATTTGTTGTAAAATTTACCTTGGTTGTAATATTGTGAAATAGATTGATTCGATTGTTGATGAAAGAAGACTTACTTTTCCATTTGTAACTGGACTTAGGAAATTCCATTTATGGTTACATTCATGAAGGAGGGGGGATTGCACCTAAGGAGGATAAACAAATACAAATACAAATACAAATACAAATACAAATACAAATATGGACAACAAAAAGACAATCATTGTGCAAATGTTGAGTGTTCAAGTTAACCTTTAATATAGGCAAGGAGAAGGACTTGTGTCATAGAGGAAGTGATAAGAGCAACCCCTAAGTATTTGCCCCATCACTTAGATCACTTATATCACCAATTAGATGTCTAAGTTTTTTGTGGAACATCTACTATTTATCTTCACCTCTTATAAAGTAAATAAACGAATTATACAATGAAAATTAATATAGTAAGATTAAACAGTAATGTCAAACATTAATACAGTGAAAATAAAGTGTACTAATTAAAAGAATATTCAAACTTGGTGGTATCACTTTATTGTTTTCCTACAATCCATGTGTCATGTAATAACTATATTATAGAATTTGAAACAAATTATCAATGCTCATCATGGGTAACTTTGTCAAAGATATATAATTTGTAAAGACTAGGTATGAAATTTAGGGCCTGTTTGATTGCTGTTTTTGAAAACTGTTCTAGAAAACAGTTTTTAAGAATAGTTTTTAAGAACAGTTTTTGGTGTTTTCAGAAACAAAATTGTGTTTGGGAATTGGATTCTAGAAACAGTTTTTGTTCTCAAAAACAAAAAAAAAAAACAAAAAACAAAAACAAAAAAAAAAACATGTTTGGTTGAGTTAATAAAAAAAGTTTTTTAGAACAGTAAAATAAAAACATATTTAAAGGTTTTTTTTCTTCAATTAACTTGATATCGTAAGCATATAAATAATTTTTAAATTCACATTTTATTAAAATTAAAAAAATTATTCTCAAATTTATTTACACCAATTATAATTTTTGTTACTTTTAGTAGATAATATGAACATAGAATATGATATAGATAAATAAGGTAAAAAATTAATAAAATAAAAAATATTCAAATATAAATATAATTTTTATACATTTAAAAATAATTATTGATTTCCTAATGCAATTTAAAATATTTTAAGATAAAAAAAATTACATGATATAATAAATTAAAATGATTCAAATGTAAATATAATCTATTTACCATATAATCATGTCAGAAGTTGATCACATATAATGTATCTTATACAAACCATGTTATTATTTATTAAATATGTATTGCATATAAATTACCAAATATTAATTTGATGTTACATATAAATTATAAAATTTACAAGTTTTTTTTTATAATTTATAAATTATCAACTACTAAATATTACTTTACCAAATATTAAATCTGATGCTACATATAAATTACCAATATAACTTTACCCAATATTAATTTGATGTTGCATTATAAATTATAAAATTACAAGTTTACTAAATATGGTTCTCCCTATCCCAACAACCACCAGCAAATCCCCAAACCCAAAGCTCTCCCCCAAATCCTAATCACAGTCGACGGTCGTCAAAGCTGGAGAAGGAATCTTAAGTTCAATCTCGGCATCGGTGATGATGAGTCACTATCCACTAGAATAGTTCTTCTTCTTCGTCTTTAATCTTCATGACAGACAAGATTGATGGTTTGAAATTGGGATTTGAGAATCTCGAAATCGGACTCATCGTACCTAGCATCGGACTTGGCGTGGTCAGTGTCGAGACGGGAAGGACTCGACCGATATTTTGAATCCTGCCACCACTGTTTTCCACCCTGCTGCCACGCATCATCACTCACGACATCTCCACCTGTGGCCTTGCCTTTCAAAGCACTGCACTCTGTGGCCTTGCCTTTCAAAGCACCGCACGGTCGTCGATGTCTTTCACACCCACAACCATTCACTCACGCCAAGACCACCATAGTCATCCAACATGGTTGTCATCTTCATTCTCCACAACCTTCATTTCTTGTTGCTCAAGGAGAAACCACACGTAGGGAAACACAAAAAGCAGGAGAAGAAAACACGGAGAAAATTCTTCCTTGAACAGTGAAGAAAACAACCAAAAAACTTTTTTTGTTCTCTAAAAAGAGGCCTCTCGAGAACACAGAAAACACCAAAAACAAAAATCACCCCCTTTCTCAAACACATTTTCAGTGTTTTTTGTTTTCAAGAACAGAAAACAGTTCTTGAAAACAGCAACCAAACAAGCCCTTAAATTTAGTTAGAACTGGATTTGACCTCATTCAAAATTTTCAAAAGTACAATACATAAAATATTGTTGTAATTTGTTGTACTTCTAGTGTAATTGTATTGTAAATATAAGGCATTTGTTGTTGTATCCTTATTTATTTTGCTACTATTAGTGATCCTTATTAGAATTCCATTCACACTGTTATAAGCATACCAAGCTAGTGGACTATTGGAGAACAAGTTTAAGGTGATTGACGGTAATCCTACGATGTACACATTGTTAATGCTCATCTTGGGCAACCTTCTCAATCATATATATTTATATAAACTAGATATGAGATTTAAATTAAGTTGAAACTTGATTTGGCCTCATTCAAAATTTTCAAAAGTACAATACATAAAGTATTATTGTAATCTATTGTACTTCTAATATAATTATATTTTAAATGTTAGCCATTTGTGTTATACCTTCATTTATTTTTTATAGATAGTGTTAGTGATCCCTATTGGAATTCTATTCACACTGCTACAAATATGCTAAGCTAGTGTACAATTGGAGAACAAGTTTAGGGTGTTTGTCTTCTACTTATATACAAAATAATTCGTTAAAAGGGTGGTGACCTAGTTGAATGAGGTTAATCGAAAGGATTATTAATATTTAAGATGCAAATTTCAAATCCAATTTGAATCCATGCATCATAAATGTATGGAAGCAAGTTACCCCATGAATGCGATTAATATAAGTAATTATCTTTAGATGAAAATAGGTATACAAATTAAATTAAGTTAAAACTTAATTTGCCCTCTAATATCCATTTATGGCATAAACCTTGTTAGGTAAATGGACAGAGAGTTGAGAACATTTAATTTCATTCAAAATTTCAAAAGTACAATCATAAAGTATTGTTACAATTTGTTGTATTACTAATGTAATTATATTGTAAGTATAGGGCATTTGTGTTGTACCTTTGTTTATTTCTTACAGCCTCTAAAAGTGATCCTTATTGGAATTCCATTCACACTATTGTAAACACACTAAGTCAATGTACTACTAGGGAACTAAGTTTAGGATGTTTGATGCATGATAATCCAATGACGTATGTATTGTTAATGTTCATCATGACCAACCTTCTCAATCATATATAATTTATAAAAACTAGGTATAAAATTTAAATTAAGTTAGAACTTGATTAGCCTCATTCAAAATTTCAAAGGTACAATACATATAGTTTTGTTGTAATTTATTATATTGCTAGTGTAATTATGTTGTGTGTAAGGCATTTGTGTTGTACCCTTATTTATTTCCAATAACCATTATTAGTGATTCATATTAGAATTCCATTCACACTACAATATATAAGGTGTTGTAATATATTGTATTACTAGTGTACTCATGTTGTAAGTGGACATTCCTATCGCACCCTTATTTATTTCTTACCTTGAAAGTTTTGGAAAAACAAACTTTTATGAGATTATACGACATATAATACTACAATTTCATAACATTTCTTGTTTAAAGTCTATTTGGCAAACTAGAGCACAAGCAAAAATGAATACATGCATAAAGATAGAAAAAAATAAATAATAAATAAATAAATAACAACAAATAGTTTTCCATTATGAGGAAAGTGAATTTATATTATTATTATATATAAAACGTAAGAAATCGACAACAAGGGCATGTGTAAACTCAAATTGTTGAAATTAAAGATATGACAACTTGAAACTATAATCATTGGAAAAGATGTTCAATCCACATATTAAGTGCATTCCAAGTGATGTGCACCAATTATATATATATATATATATATATATATTATATATATATATATATATATAAACACAAGAATCAACAACAAAGGCATGTGTAACGTAAGTTGCTAAATTAAAAGATATAACAACTTGAAACTATATCATATGGCAAAAACATTCATCTACATATTAAGTGCATTCCAAGTGATGTGCACAAAATTATATATACATAAACAAGAAATCAACAACAAGGGTATATGTAAATCTAAGTTGCTAAAATTAAAAGATATGACAACTTGAAGCTATAATCATATGGCAAAACTGTAACCCAATGTTGCAAGTTCTTTGAGGCTTCCCATTTAATTATTTTAGGATAACAAAAAAATCGCTAAACCCTTCATTGGAACAATTTTCCTTTACTACAATTCAACTATGGAGGAAAATTATTTTGTTTAAATTATGAACGGAAAAGAAGTCATTCAAATCTGGAAAAAAAAAAAATCAACCAAACATTCTCATACCTATACACATGGAGTAAGACCCATTTTTTGGGATACATGTTATATAACTAATCTTACGGAGATGCACGATCATGGCAACGATGGTACCAATAAAAGCTAGCAACCGGGTATCCACCATATCCTCAGAACAACAACAACAACAACAATAAATATGGAATACCTAAGGGGCAATTGAACTTTGACTAAATAACTTTTTTAAACAATAAAAGAAAAAATAAACAAAAATAAACACAACTCATTCCAATTTAACTTATAAATGATTCACATTACTTCCTCCCTAACTAAGGACATTTCCCACATAAAAATTTATAACTATAATAAGTAAAATATATATTCTCTTCATGATGAGAGTCACTCAAAAGAAATAAATAAATAAAAGAATTCCCCACTAGTCAAATCTCTTTTTGAAACCCTAATCTTTGATAGACCCACCAAACCCCTTCATAATTATTTCCCAAACCTCTAACGATAATTTCATCTTGCCTTAGTCAACACTGACTTAGCACTTCTGCAACCATATTTCTAAATAACTAATTTTTTTTAACATTTGAAATTTTTGTGAACTTCCATTTTTTGGAACTTGTGTGTTTTCACATTAAAGCCTTGGTTTTGAACTTCCATTGAATTTGATATTTGACTTATATAAGTTTGAAGTTTTAAACTTATTGAACATACTAAAAAAAATGTCTTTCCATGATTATTGTTGAATAATACCAACGCAACATTGACAATCATCTTATCGTAAACCGTAACATAACATAACCTTGGTGGGTCAAAACCCTAGAAATTCAAATCGATGTAAACAAGTACCAAAATAAGCCCTAGAAAGTGAAGTCATAGAAAATAAGATTTCTCACATTTAAATGGAAAAATTACAAGTATTCAATAAATGATGAAAAGATGAGGTTAAAAATGTCATCGAGGACACAACGCTAACGATGAAGACACCTCGACGATGATTAGAAAAGAAAGGCTTGGGTGGAGAGGGCATCGCAATGATGGTGAAATGGAAGTGTAGAATATGACTTTTACAACAAAGAAAACGACCCAACATTGAGGAGAAATAGAAAGCTTGGGTGGAGAGGGCACCGCAATGACAGAAGTGCATATGACTTTTTTCCTTCTTTTTTTCCTTCACTCTAGAGATTTATAGTCTATGTTTCACCTTTAGGCCTTTGAGCCTCTTCATCCATTTCAATCACCCTTTAGTGGTTTAACTTTGAGTTTCACCAAGGATACTTCCTCATTCATCGGGTTTCATTCAAGGCATCCTCTCATTCATCGAGTTTTATCTAGGGCATCCTCTCATTCAATCGAGTTTTATAAGGCATCCCTCCATTCATTAAGTTGCATATGAGGCATCCGCCTTATTTATTGAGTTTCATCTAGGGCATACCCCTATTCCTTGAGATCGTTAGATCGTTTTCATCCTTAGTCGCCCTTGAATGGTTTGACTTAGAGTCATGGATCGCGACCTCCCTTTTAGCAGTTTTTCGATATTTGGAGCCCATAGCCTAGAGTTATTCATTGTATCTTAGTCTTAAGTTTATTGACAACTCGGTTTCATCTAGGACACTCCCCATTCAATTGAGTTGAATCTAGGGTATACCCTCATTCCTTGAGATTACCAAATAGTTTTCATCCTTGGTCGCTCTTGCTCAGTTTAACCTGAAGTCACAGATCATGACCTCCATTTCAACAGTTTTCCACCATTCAAAGCCCATAACCTAGAGTCGTTCATTATTTATTAGCCCTAAGTTTGTCATCATTTTAATTTTGTCTAGTCTATTTAGTTGAGTTTTCATCTAGGGCATATTGCCTTTTAGTTGAGTTTTATCTAAGGTACGCCTCCTCCTTGAGATCATTAAATCCTCTCATTTTTAGTCACCCTTTAGTGGTTTGACTCGAAGCCATGATTCATGATCTCCCTTAGGCTTACTGATTACTACCCAAAAAAAGCATATTTTAAATAATAATTATCATGAGTTTCACATCTTTTGAATAATAATTATGCTTAAAACACTCAATTAACATGTTGTTGCCCTTGCAAGAGTTACTAACAAGTTTTATGAAGTTTTGGAGTCATTTTAAGGTATGATTTTGATAAAATGGTGACAAAAAAGATGAATCAAATTGAAGAGAACAAATAAAGTTGATGAAGATTCAAATGCATAATGAAATAAGTAATGCAATTGGTTTAGACAGGGATTTGGAGGTGATTGAGGTGCTTTCGAAAGAAATAAATGAAAAAAATAACAAAAAAGAGTTGAAAAATTATGTATTTCCATTTTGCATGATCATGTGAAAATTTCGCACAGTCATGCGAAATGGACCAGCAGGCATTTTTTGTTGTAAATCAAAAGGAAATCTCAAAGCTAATTTCACATGACCATGTGAATTTCGCACAGTCATGTGAAATGCTCCAGGAAGGCGAAAATTAGTGTTGATGCTTTTTTACTTCGCACAATCATGTGAAATTGCTGGATCTCGTGCGAAATGGCCATTTTATTACTAAACTCCATATTTCTTGGTAAGAAGCCTTCGGAAGACCTCTTAGAGCTTTTGGACATTTCTAATTGTAGAATTCTCCATATTTCCTCTCTCTAGAGAATTCTCTACTTTTCTTCATTTTCTCTCATTTTCTCGCTAGCCAAACATGTCTTATGAGACCAAATCTCCAAGCATGAGTGGCTAAATCTTGTTTTTCTCGGAGGAGTGAGGATCTAAAGGCAAGATTTATGGTAAATTAGATAAATGAGCTTGAATTGCAAAGGTAATTTGATTCAATTGATTGATTAATTGAATTTTGATGATTTTTCTCTTCAAATTGTCTTGGATGATTACTACAATGCAAACTAGGTAGATTCATCAAATTCTTAAAGCTAGATTTGATGAGATTGAATAGTTGCATTGTGTGAATCATTGGAAGATAATTTAAGATGAATTGAATATATGATTTGAATTGATCTCTTGGATTAAATGACCTAATTTGAAGAGAAATTATATCTAGATCTAAAGTTAAATCAAAAATCGGTTTAAATGAAAATTTAGGTTTTCAATCTAATTTGATGAAAATTATATCTCAACATCTATTCACCATGGTGATTGTTTTCTAGAAAATCCTAACTCCGAGAATTTCATCTCCTATTAATTTTCTTTTATTTTACATTTTATTTTTCTTCTCAATTTGAGGTCATTGTTACATTGATTTTTCACTATGAATTTTCAAATCAATTTCACTTGATTACAATCATTTCTTATCCTCTCATTCAAGTCTTAATTACCGAGAACAATCTATCCTAGTGAACGACACCTAAAAACCACTATACTATAGTAGTTTGTATTAAAACCACTTTTTGATCGAGTACAAGCTACTTTAGAATAGTAAATTAGGTTATAAATTTTGTTTTGATCCAATAAATGACGAAAAATTAAGCGATCACTTACATCACAACCTGAAGTTATTCATTCCATCATAGACTTAAGTCTTTTATCATTTTGGTTACCTTTAAGTGGTTTGACCCAAAATTTTGAATCGCAAATTTTGATTGATTTTGAGACATTCAAATCCTATGAGATGTTCATTCTATCACAACCTTGAGTTGTTCATTACATCACACCCTAAGTTGCTCATTCCATCACAACCCAAAGTTGTTCATTACATCTCATTCTCATCATTTCAATTACCTTCAAGTGACTTGACCCGACGTCATGAATTGGAATATCATTTCAGTCACCCTTAAGTGGTTTGACTTGGAGTTTCAAGTCACAATCTCCCTTTTCGATCAACTTTAAGGTGTTCAAAGCCCACAACATTGATGTTCAAAGCTCACAACCCAGAGTTGTTCATTGCATTCTTTACGGCCCTAAGTTGTTCATTGCATCACAGTCTAGAATTATTCATTGCATTCATCATAGCTCAAAGTTGTTCATTGTATCCATAGCCCACAACTGGTCATTGCATCCACTTTCTCATATGGCTTCATCACCCTTATCTAGAGTTTCACCTTTCTTATTGTATGTGATGAACCATTGAGCTTATTACGGCATGTGCTAAGACAAAATTCTTGTCTTTCTGTTCTTTAGTATAGTTCACCCATTATTTGTGCTTTCGTGCTCACATTCCTTACATTTGTGATCTTTATCAAAGAGGGGCATATATTCAAACCCTTTATTTTGTCCCCATAGCATAGATTTTGATCATATTTGGTGCTCCTTGGCTCATTCCCTTACATAATGCGTTCATAGGATGCTTTTAGGAATATCTTTTCTTTGCACTCCCTAGTGGTTTGCTTGTTATTTGGCTTTCACATTGACTTTTGAGCCACTCTTAGATACCTTTTAGAAGGGTTTTTTTTACCATGGCGTGACTTTAGTAACACCCTAGGTTTTTTTCCTTTTTTTAGAGTTTCCTAAACTTAGTTTAATAGTGTTTTTATGAGTCTTAACCTTAGGTTATTGCATTTTGGAAGTTTAGGCTTGGTTTAAAAGGATTTTAAAGAGAATTAACCTTTGGAGGAAATGAGGACAAGTATCCAAATTTCCACCATTCCTTGACCAATAAAAAGAGGTCTTGGGGTGCTCATTTAATAGAGTTTTTTTATCATTTTGGAAGAGGAAACTCTGCTAGATTTTTGGGAAGAAAAATTTTGAAGATTGGAAGAAATGTGTGGCTTGGAGAAGAAGGGAAGCTTACTTGAAGAACAAGTTTGGTCACTTATAAGGAGAAACTTTGTAAGTATGGTTTAATTTCATTTAATTACTTTCATTCATAGTTTATTTGAGGATATTTATTTGTTGGGTGTGGATATTGGAGGTCATGAACTTGATTGTTGGATATTTTGTTCTTCATCTATGGAACTCCTTCTTTTATTCACTTTGTTCACCTTGATTATTTAAGAAACTACTTGATCCCTTGAATAATTGGTTGTACAATGGGTTTTGATGATTTCACTTATTTGGTTTTATTCTCTTTTGAGTTATTTTACTCTTTTTCAAATTCATTGATCAAATCATGAAATAAGGCTTTGTTAGATTTAAAATCTTTATTTTTCTTTTGAGAGCTTTCTCCCCTTCATTTTAATGGCTTTGGAAGTCTTTTTGATTGATTTTAAAATCAAATTTGAAAGCCACCAACTATTTGTTTATTTACCAAAGAGATTTCCATAAAAATGACTTTTTAAAGCCTTTTTTTTATCCTTTTGGGTTTTTTTTTTTCAAATCTAGTTGTACAACCTATTTACAAACACCTTCTTTGGTTGAGTTTCAAGCATATTTTAATGACTAATTTTATAGCCCAAGGTGAAGCCTCCTTCCATAAGCTTTGACCTTATTTTTATGCTTAAGAAAATTGATAATTGCTCTCATGATTTTTAAGATTTTTTTAAAGGTTTTTCAAACTGATTTTAAAGGATCATTTTCAACCCATTTGAACCTTCTTTCATGGTCATTTGAGGCTTAAGTTTGTGGCCATTTTAAGTATAATAAATAGTGTTCATATTCTTTGGTACATAATACATGATTTCATATTAGAATATCCTCATCTATGGGTGTTTTTTTTTTTTTTTAGAATTTCATCCCTTTTTTCATGTGTGAGTGCTAATTTAACCCCCCATGTCTCTTATAAGTTCAAATTCATACTCATTTTAGTGTTGGAAATGATTGAATGCCCAGTGGATTGATCAATGGCTCTTTCCTTTGGTCTACATCACTCATTTTTTAAACTTATAATTTTCATATTTTCTTGATTTTTGAAACATGGATAAGTCTCAAAATTTTTAATTTAATGAGATCACCTTTAGTCCTCATGAACTTTCTTACCTAATCATTAGAAGGTTGGAGATGTGGATTAATCCATAGAAATTAATTTGGGCATTAATAAGACCCACCTTTTTTTATTTCAAAACTTGCTTACTTACTACTCTGTGTTTTACCCCAAAAATGTTTTTCTAAATCTAGATTTTTCAGCTTGTTATAAATTTCTTTTACTTTTTTTACTTGGATGATGTTTAGACTTCTTCAATGTATTAAAGAATTTTTTTTTTTTTTTTGGTTGAAAAAGTCCTTCCTAAGCTTGTTAAATAAATTGGTTTTTCCAATTATACAAAGCCTATATTGTTTTTTTACACCGAAAACGTTTTTACAAATCAATCCTAACTCGTGGGTTTTTATTTTTTCAGTATTTTAGAGTTCTTAAATGAGGTTTTATGTTTTGGTTTCACTCATCATCTTCCAAGATTGAGAATTAATTCCATTTTTTCTTACTTGTTGTGTTGACTTGAATCTCGCATTGTGAAATGTTCTTCAAAATTTGGGATAATGGATGCATTTTTAGGCCTCATATAAAATTTTATTATACTATACACCCTTTGAATGTGTTGTGTAATTTTTGTTTTAATTTTATCTTATATTTAAGCTTGTCAAATAATTTCATTTTGCATGACTTTTTTATTTGTCTTATTTCTAAGCAATAAGATGTTTAGTGAAATCTGGGATAATTGGTGTATGTTTGGAACCCTATGATATTTTTCATGTGTTCTAGACATTTTGAATTTGTTGTCTAATTTTTATTTTTATTTTTTATTTTATTTTTTATTTTTATTTTTTTGTGCATTACCTCTAGGCTTGTTAAATAATTTAATTTTTGTGTGACCTATTGTTCTATCTTATTTTTTAGCAATAATATGTTTGGTTAAATTTAGGATAATATGTACATGTTTAGGTACTTTTGGTTTTAAAGACACTTTGAGCATATTTTATAATTTTTGTGTTGATTGTATCTCATCTTTAACTATTTTATTCTGATTTGTTTTGTAATCGCTTATATTCTATCTAACATCTGTATATCTTGTATAAACTTGCTAATTTAGCTTTTTTTTGCTTGCTTCTAACCTTTTTTGACTCTTGATTTTCATTTCAAACATCTTGTACATGTTAGCCAAGCTTTCCTTTGTATAAACATTTTTCCTTTAGATATTTTATATGAATATTTTATAAGTACTTGCTTACCGGTGTGTTCTAATTCCTTTGCACAATTAATGTATATTAGTCCACCTTAATCCTAGTTTAGCCATTTTTTACTTTTTGATTTGATTGTATATATCTTGTATATGTTGGGTAGTTTTTTCTTTGATATTAGATTTTCTTATCTTGCTTGTGAACTAACCCTTTTTTTCTATGTAATCGCACTACCCTATTTTAGGCATTTTTTAGGTAAGCTTTTTTCCTTCCTTCTTGATTATTTGTTTCATTTGATATGCATGTCATGATTTTCTTGTCATCACCATTGTCGCTTTGTATAATATTGTTATTATTTCTTAAAATCCACGGTCCATTAGTCACTTGTCTTAATTCCCTCTACTTATTTAGTAGAAATTTATTTTGGACTTAGAAGAGTGCTACCCTATAGTACTTTCCGAATAAGTAACATGATCCCTGAGTTGGACTTAGTTTTTCATAAATATGTTTTTCCTTAAAAAATGAGTCACTTTTAAAGTTTTATTTCTTATTTTGTTTTTTGTTTCAAAAATAAGCGACAACTCCAATTTTTAAAAAAATTGTTCATAATAAAAAAACAAGTTTCACCACTGAGTGGGAACGCACATGAAAAATGAGGGTCCACACGGTGGTCCCGACTCAAGCTCATATTCTTAGGTGGCCAACTTTTGAGGGTTAATTAAGTTATTTATTCACATAAGTGCATAAGGGCGTTTTGAGAAAAATGCAAGGTTGCATAGGAGCTTGTAAATATTATCTTTAGATTGAGATAATTAATTAATTAAAGTCCAATAAAACTAATTCATTAATTAGGACCTAAGTGGGCTAAATTTAAGGCACTCAAACCCAAGATGAGCTCAAATCACTTAAGCCCACTAGAAGCTTATATTAACTACATAAGTCCAATTAACTAACCATAAAATGTGGTATAAGGCAACCCAATGTGGAGGAATTTGAGTATTTCTCTAGAACTTGCTTGCTTCTTTCTCTTACCAAACCACTTGAAACATTGTTCACTCACACTGACATAGTCCAACCTTAAGGATAATGACATTATAACACACACAAAAGGTAATTATACAAGGCATTAACAAAATCCAACCTCAAAGATATTGAGCTGTCTTCTTTTACCACTTAGGCATTTACATTAACTGTACATGACAAATGAACTAATTGTATAAGGAGTGTACAAGAATAATCCATTGTAAAAGAATTTGAGTATTTTCTTAAAACTTACTTTCTTCTTTCCCTCACCAAAGTATTTGAAACATTGTTCACTCACATTGATACAACTCAACCTCAAAGGTATCCACATTATATAACACATGCAGAAGACAATTATACAAGGCATACATCAATACATCTATGTTTTTTTTTTTTTTTGAAATTTTCCTTCTTTATTTGTCATAGAAAAACACTTCAAATAGTATTCGCACATTTTTGCATATATATGCAAGTAGAATTGTCCTCTTTTTCACACTTGTACAAGGTATTTACACTAGTGTATAAGTCCAATGAATTAACTGTATAAAGGGTGTAGAAGGCAACCAATTTTGAAGGAATTTGAATGTTTCTTTACAATGTACTTGCTTCCTTCTCCCACTAAACCACTTGAAACATTTTAATAATGGCGATAAAAATAAAAATAAAATAAACAAGTGTTAAATTTTGTTTTTATGAAAAAAAAATTCCAATAAATATATGAATAGATTTTAATTTTTTAAGATAAATAGAAGGAAAAAAAATAATCCTTAGAATTAAAATTTAATTTTTTTTATCTATCAATTGATTTATAAATATTTTAAAAATAAATGGGAAAATTAAAATGTTTTAATTGAATTTTAAGATAAAATTTGAAAATATAAAATAATAATAACCTTCATATAAAGTACAAAACTTTTAAAGATATTCATTTAGAAGGTAATGGTTCTAAAAAAACTATTTAAAAATATTGGGGATTTAAAAAAAAGAAATTACTATCTTAAATTTTAAATTTTTTTAAAGTAAATTTTAAGGACATAAAACAAGTCTATACTTTTATATAAAAAATTATTTTTTATATAAAAGTTATTATTAGTTTCTATTTTAAAAAAATAAAAATAAGAAATTTATTTGAAAGAGACCTTAGTATTTTACAATTTAAAATGTATGGTAGTGGAAAAAAAAAGATATTTTACACTTAAAGATAATAAAAATTATAATTAAAAAAAATCATCATTAAAATTTTATGAAAATATAAGAGAAATGAGGGAAATTAAGAGAGAAGCTTGAAGAAAGGAATGGTGCTCCTAAACTTAAAAAGAAAATTATAAGATGTTTCATCTGAATTTAGATCTCCCAGTTCTTAAATTTTAAAATATTTAAAAAAAAAAAATTGTGAATATACATTTTAAGGAGAATTGCTTATCAAACATTTGCATTAGTTTATCAAATGGCTCAAATTTACTTAATAATATTGAGAGCCAACAACAAATGATATTCATATTGACTTTTTAAGAAATGAATAAAGGGTATTTTTGAGATTTTTGGATGATAACATGTAAAAATAACCTTGAGAACAATATTTTAACATCCTCCTCCATCCTTTCAGCTCAAATATATAAGTTAATAGGTATTTAGCAAATCAATTTAATAACTTAAAGTAACTTAATAACTTAATTTAAATTATTAAATAAATTAAATACGTTAGGTAAAATAACTTAATAGTATAACTTAAAATTAAAAATAATTTTAAGTAATAAATAAAAATAATTAATTTATTCTTAAATTTACATCTTCATTTTACTTTTTTATCTTTATTTGTTATAATTACATTCACAATCTTTTTTATTATTTTATAACCCCCATTGTTACTCGATATGATAAATATGTCAATTTGATAATTCAAAATAAATTTTGAGTTAATTTTATCAAATAAACTTAATACCTAAAAGCGAAAATTAAGTAATAAATTTTAAATCAATAAATTAAATATAATTTAATTTAAAATCAATTTAAATAATCAAGTAATAAGTCCCAAAACCACAATTGTGAAGAAAAAAATGTTTACTAAGTGGTTAATCTCGACCATGATAGTAGGCTTTCTAGACTATGGAGAGAAGTGGTGGCAAAGTCACCAAATGGTAACTATTTATTACCGGAGGTTAGAGAAAAAGAATAAAAAGTACTTGTAATCTAGGGGTAGCAATAAGAGATTCTTCATTTAATTATGAGAAAGGATTTAAGTCCCCCTTGATAGAAGGAAGACGTGGAGAATATTCGCCACCGGAGAGTGGACTGAAGAGGAGTGATGAGTAAGGAAAATATTTCTTATAGTCAAAATGTAAATCACGGGCTGGGGAGAAAATGCCAAGTAATTTTGAGCAGAAATACTTGTACACATGCGTATTTTCCAATTTGCTTTTACTTGGAAAGATCTCATCTCTCGTGAGCATTGACCAAATGATCTACTCTAGCCCGCTGCTGGGTATTTTTAGGCCGTACCAATAATGCAGCGAAAACTTTGCATCCTTGCTGAACTGGATTCCTACCAGGCTACCACCACCCATCCACCCTCATTCATTCCAGGGTAAGCTTAATTATATGCTGCATGTAAACTCACATGACTTTGTTTCCTGCTTTAGACCAAATTACTACCCAAACAACCCGCTTACTCTATTTATACAATTATGGGAAACCCCCACCATTCAACCATCAAAAGTTTAGCAGTTGGGAGAAGAACCAAGAAATTAATATGATATAATATAATATTTACTTGCAATTTCTTAAACAAAAAACAATAAAAAGACATATTGGCTTGCTACTACTAGCAATTGAAATGAATCTGTTTCAGCGGTGGGCTTTTCTGCCATGCCTGCTGACCTGATGCAACCATCCAATTCCCTTCAAGGCCTTGGTGAACTTCACAAGATTAGGCCTCCCCATTCCCAGATTCATCTTCCCTGCTGAGAATTTCAAAGCTTGTAAGCAACACAATTGCCTATCCATCCCTTCCTCCTCCTCCTCCTCATCTTCCTCCCCACTGTAGTAACCCACCTCCTCCCCTTTCTTCTTACTCTTTTTCCTATCATTTTTTGCCTTCATCACCTTGCTCGAATCCGTCTCGTATGTCTCCCAAAGCAAGTCCATGCCTTCGCCCCCGTCTGCATTGTTTCGCTCCTCAAAGAGCTTGCAGGCCAGCGTCCGCTTCCACTCCTTTTCCTTCCTCATTGATCCAAAGCTCCCCAGATTCTCCATATCTCTTTTAGGAGAGTAGTAGTAGACACCTTCACTACTTTGAACACTTGCAGCCACCATCTGCGAATTGTCTGTCCCTTTTGAAGTGTAGTCTCCACCATTATCGGCAGTCACTCTAAGTGCGATTTCGCCAATTTTGCTCCCCATTCCCTCGGATACTCCTGTGGTCAACCTTTCTTCCTGTCCATCAACTTTATCGGTCTCTGCGCCAACTGCCTTGACTTTCTTGTCTTTCACTTTCTCAGATATGTTTCCATCCTCACCCACCTCCAACAACCCTTCTCCTCTCTTTTCTTCTGCAACATTCTCAGTTTTCACCACCACCGCTCCTTCAAAGGCCGGCAAGCAGTGTTTTTCCTCCGATTCCAGCTCCAAAGGTTGGCGCTCTTCATCTCTTACCTCAAAGGTAGCTGCCTCGAACACAATCTTGTACGCTTCAAGCTCCTCAAAGCATCGAAGATCTTCACATTGGCCGTCCACAATTGGCCGTAACTTGTCCAGAACAGACCCGCATTTCTCAAGGAGAAACCCCAGTTTGGAGTCAGAGGATTCGGGGGAGAGGAGAAGGGTTGGAGAGACAGTGAGAAGAGCAAGGACAAGGAGGAAGGTGGTGATGAAGAGGGGGGAGAGAAAAGAGAGGAGCTTGAAGATGTAGGGAGAGAAGAAGACAAAGTACAAGAAGTAAAGAGGGTGGGAGATAATGGAGGAAAATAAGAGCATTAAGTCAGAGAGGAGAAGACTGATGGAGAAGTGAGGTTTGTTAGCATTTGAGAAAGACAATTCAGACATTTTTTTTCAGGAGATGAAGATGGGGGAATTGTTGTAGAAGGGAGAGCAAAGGGAGGTTATGGTGCAAACTGCTGTGGGAGAGACAAAAGAAAAAATTGTGTGATTGAGGAAATGAAAGCGGCGTGAATAAAGGGGAGAGACTGGAGAGAGACGGGGAGAGAGATGGACAGAGATGGAGAGAGAGAGAGAGAGTAACTAACACTTGGGGGAAAGAGGAAAAGCACCTTTAGGAACAATGCTCTTTCCATAACCACCACCCCCACCACCCATGTCCTTTTTCCTTGTCTAAATGACCTAAACATCCTCCCCCTGCGTGTCATGTGTCATTATAGAAAACTAATTTACAACAATTTTTCAAATTCTATTTAGCCTCACTCTGTCAACAATCATATTATCTTATATATTTAGACCATGCTTAGACTAGCTTTTTACATTTAGTTTTTGGCTTTTAGCTCATAATTAAAATTATAACAATATTATAAATGATTATTTATATAAATTAATATAGGATTTACATGGGATTAATAGTTTTTTTAATAGAATATTATTTTTATTAAGCTTAAAAGATGGGTTAATGATTTTTAAAGACAAATATTCCAAACACATCTTCTTCTTTTTTAAGATATAAAAATAAAATTGATTTTTTAAGATTCCGTTTGATTCTCAAAAAGTATTAAGAAAAAAAATAAATGTAAAAAAAAAATGATTTTCTCATATTTGATTACATGGTTAAAAATACTAAAAAAATCAAATATAATTAAAATAAAACAAATTTCAAGTAGGATATAAAAATAATTCATTCACTTTAAATCTATTTTTATTTTTATTTTTTTACTTTTTTTCTCTGTTTTCTTTTCATCGTATTTTTCTTCAAACTTTTTAAGAACTAAACATAACCTAAGGTGGTGTTTGTTTTTTTACTTAATTCTAAATAGAAATTTAATACTTAATACTGTTAAATATTAGATTATTTGTTTTTGTAATATTTTATTTCTATTAAATATTAAAAAGTAAAAAAAAATCAATATGTTATTTTTTCTATTTAGAAAAAGTTACATATTTTGGTTTTTTCTATTTAATAAAAAATTTATAATAAGTCATGAAAAAGTTGAAAAACAAATAACTTAAATTATAAAAACAAATTATTTTTAGTAAAAAACTAAAAAAACAAACACCACCTAAATCTATTTATTAATTAACAAAAAAAATGATTAAACTTGGCATAAGTACTTAGAAGGGTTGATCCTTTTCTTTGTATGCAGAGAAAGTATCTAAAAGCATCTTTCTAAAACTAGCAAACACACCTCCCAAAAATCAAAATGCAATTGGGGGCATCTCATTCTTTAAAATAGCTCTACCCTACATTACACAGACCAATTCCAATTTGATGAAAAGTCCCTTTTCTTTTCCTTTCTTCTTCTTCTTCTTCTTCTTCTTCTTCTTCTTCTTTCAGGTTTTTTTAGGGTTCTTATTAGCAAATATCCACCACTTGGACATGAGACAATGGTGGGTGTCTGAAACGTGAACCAATGTGCTACCTGATGGACTCATATGTTAAAATATAAATCTACATGTTCTCATCATCACCTGTTATATATAAGACTACAAACTATATTCTATATATAATGGTATGATGCATGCAGCACATGAATATGAATATAAAGACAAATTTGACTTATGGGCATCCTTGGCTTCATGCCAACTCAACTATTTGTTTCTTTAGCCAACTATGTGTTTGTGAACGTTCAAGCCCATACTTGCTTTGTTTATTTTATAATGTCATTTTTTAAATTATAAATTAAATTTTAATTTTGGGTTCCCATTTTTTATCTGAAACCCATGGTACTTTTGCAACCTGTCCCATTTGAAAGAGGGTTTTTAACCCTAGAAATAGCTTTGGAAGGTTAGGGGTAACTTTTAAGCTATGTATACTTCACAAAAAGATTTAAGTGAAGAAAAAAAATTAGGGAAAATATTTTTTTTTTAATATTTGATTAATTATAAAAAATATATATATATATATAAATAAATAAATGTAATTAAAATTAATTATGAAAGAATAAGTGAAATGAATTTAAAGAAACGTAAAAAAAATACTATATTAACTTTAATCTGTTTTTTATTTTCTTTTATTTTTTATCTTCTTCTATTTTTCTCTTTTATTTTCTTTTTTTTGTCCTTTTTTTTCCAGTTTTTCAAGAACCAATTATAAAATAAATGATAATTGTGGCCTCTAGGGAGAATCGATGACTGCATCTTTGATGCACTGCTAGTACTAGTACATCCGGCGATCGAAGCCCCGGTGAACGGCAGCCGTAACTATAACGGTCCTAAGGTTATTTTAAATAAAAATATATTTAAAATATAATTTTTAGACAAAAAATCAACATAGCAAAAATACCTACTTTTACTTTTACTTTTACTTATTCTATCATTAAATTTAAAGTTTAAAACAGAAAACACAAATAGGCCCTAAAATATATTAATTTTCCTAATTATTAGCATAACTTTCTATTAATTTTTGTTTAAAACACCATAAACTTTAACTTTTCCATAACTTGGAACTAATGCTCCACTTTTGATTTCTTGTATTTAAACATCATAAAAGAGCAAAACCCTCTTTAGTGAAATAAATACCATGTCAAATTTTGTTATCTAAAAATTCAAAGAGTCACCCAACTCAATCTACAATTTCTTCTCCAAATTTTGGGAACAAAAATTTAGAATAGTATTTCAAATACACAAGATATAAATGCAAATTCACATGCAAAGGTGGAGAATGGCCTAAATGATGGTGCAAGGAATTGCAATGCAAAGAAAGATAAACCCAAATTAATAAAGAGGGAGGAGGATATTGGAATTAGAAGAAAAGAAAAGGGTGATAGGAAGATAGAAAAGAAGAGGGTACGAGAGAAGGAGTGATTGAGAGGTTGGCAAATAAAACTATAAAAGGAGGGTTCACATGGGCAGGCAGTGATGGCTACTCAAGTGCACACTATGCATGCACCATTTGGTCTCCAACTTTCCCCATTTGGGGCCCATATGTTCCTTCCTATGAGGGCACTTTTGGAAAAACATGTATTCTTTCTGTTTTTTAATTCTTATTTTTCCATGTCGAATTGACCAGTAAAATCTTCCATTAATGTTCATTATCAATTTATCATAAGCTTAAGAAAAGCCAAGGCTATATAGCTCACATAGTACTTTTTGTCTAGGAATCAAAGGAAAATAAGAAGAAGAAGCTTGAGAAAATAATTTCAAAATATTATCCTTGCAAAAGGACAGTAAATTGGGTAGGCTTTGTCTCCTTTCTAAGTCAGTGGGAAGGAAATTAGCCATTGATTTGTGTGGCTGATGAGAAAATAGCAGAAGGGAAAAATTTTGAGGAGATTGGGGTTTTTTTTCCCTCACAAATTATGAGAAAATGGATTATTTAAACTTTTCTTTTGAGACAGTCTTCTTATTTTATCCTATGATGAAAATTTGAACAAACATGGGAGGGAGATTCAATGTACTTGTTTCTTTGTATTCTTAATGAAGGAGTAAACATTATATTTTGCCTTACAGAAAATATAATTACTTTTATTTTTATTTGTGTTTTTGAAAGGAAAAAAAAAAAAATCTCTTTTAGAACAAAATAAGTGAAAGACATAATAATGTAGATGCCCCAAAAGTGAAAGATAAGAATGATAATGAGTGAGGCCCAAAGTTGACACTGTGAGTGACTTTATCCCATACACACTCCAAATCAATCAGAACCTTTACATCTTTTGTTCCCATATCCAAAACTTTCTTCTCTAATTTCGTACTGAATCAAGATTTGGATCTCTCTAGATAATCTAGTCAATAACAAGCTTCACATAAACTATAATTATTATTTTTTAAAAAAAACACTACAAGGGTTTGATGTGGGAATAGGAATATAAATGAAGATAACTCCCGTAATTTCGTAATATCATGTGAAAGAGAGAATTCAAAGTCATAATAAGAATGAATTTTGATTCCTACTGTCACTTTTGTAAGTAATATAAATGTCTCGATGTACAAGTACAACATTAAAGAGGGTACCAAAATTCCTTTTAAAAGGCAAATATGTAATATTACTGAGACTTACCAAATAATTGCTTCAAATGAACACATTTGTGAAAAACCATTAAGAAAACATAGAAGCAAACTAAGTTATATTTATTATTGTTAATTCATGTTTCTGGGTATTGGGTGGTGGAGTGGTTGGATGAGGGTTGAGGAGTTTAGGGGTTAGTAGTGAATATGACTTATGGGGAGGGTTGGAATTAGCTGAATGTGGGCACCAGGGTGAAGACAATTGAAGGCAGGATAGGATTTTTATGGAAGATTTGGTTGGTGTTGGTAGAATATATGGGTTGGTGACAGATGGGAGGGTGAAAATGATATTTTTCACATGTACTAATGATGAAAGCTTGGAGGTTGCCAAAAATGTTGGAACATTTGGGTGTTATGTAATTGCACTAGGGATTTATGTAATGATAGAAGAGAAAATGATGTTCCCTATTTTAGTGGGTTATCTAGTTTATAAACAAGGCATTTCAATTTAACTGCCCTTCCCAAAAATTTGAGGAGAAAAAAATGAAAAAAAAAAATTATTTTCTTTTAACAATTTTTTTCAACCCAATAGTAACACCTCAACACCTGGTTGCTAATGAGATTTCAAAACAGCTGTAACAGAATGTAGGGGTAGGTGAATGGGAGATGATGTTGGTTAATAATAAGGGAGGTAGTTTCAACGATATCCCTGTCCCTATCCACTCATGTACAAACACTTTAATAATAGTCATCATATAAGATGATTCAACCTGGTTAAGGTGAAGTTGGCAATCGCAGAATGCTATTAGTATGGATATGGAGAGTTGATTCGAGTCTCTCCTAAGACGAGACAAAAGGTGCAGCATTTGACCCCAAAATCTGCCTCATCTTTACTATCGAAATATTATCTTTTGAATCCTTTTGGAAATGGAAACAAGTTCATTGATTGCGGACTCAGTTTAATTCTAAACTCATAAGAGTATCCATATTCAAACAAAAACCACTAGCACAGCAAACTTTAAAAAAACAAAATAATAATCCATGTTTCCTTTCATCTCGACAACATCGTAACAGAGCATTTACCAACTCATCCCTCCTTGCTAAAGCTTCTCATGATCCCAAGCTGCAAGCATCAGTGTTACTCCGTCATAACAGGCTTATTCTCGCTTGCTTTGGGCCTCTGCTCCTTTGGCTTCTGCTCTTCAGTTTTCCTGAAATACCCAACAAAAATAACAAAAACGCATCAGAAAACACAAGACCAACCAAGGAAATTCTGATTATGACTCCCAAGGGCATAGGGGAGAAATTCGCCCCAGATAAAGTATTAAAAGCAAAAATATCTATAATGAAACAGGAGCACTAGCTAAAATAGACAGGAGCCTGGAAAAAGGGACCATGACATGCAAAAAAAGATGAGTAATTCCAGAATTTAACAAGCTAAAAACCTTGTTTACCCCCCTTGGAAGTAGCAAGAACATCAACTTGTTTTCATTATAAAGCTAACAAATTCAAATCAATCTGCATTTTTCTTTCCCATTTTGAAGGGTATTGATGACATAGAACTAACTAGGCAATTATAAACTACCTGAAGATTAATCCTAACTCAGTTTAAGGTACTGGAATGTTACATCCACAATAATGAATTGGCCAGCGAAATGCAGGAACAAAACACAGCAACAATTCCTGGGAACATCACCATGTGTTCCATATTCCTTTCCTTTCACTGGTCATAGGAGTGATTACTTCTAGGAAGTTCTTTCTCATTACCAAAGAATAAATAATGATCTGTATTATATTAAATTTAAACATAATATTTTAGATAATTGAGAATAAACAGTAACATCTTCCCTTGAATCATGAAGAATACACTTGTTAAGACCATCTTTCAGTGTCTTTGTTGAACATTAGCATGTCAGTAATCAAGAACTGAAACAGAAACAGAAACAGAAACAGCACCAGCAAGTCTTATCCCAACCATATGGAGTCAGCTCTAGGGACCAAAACACAATCCATTCAGGTTTGAGATGATTACATGATCATCTATAAGCCTGATCTCACCACTCTAAGATCATAGCAACAGATAGCCCTACCATAAGCCTTGGCTAACACCAATTGCTGGGCAAGAAAACCTAACCTTATTTAGTGTGCAGTTTAAAACTAAGATGTATGTGTTGTCGAACATTTCAAGGCCATATTAAAACCCGAAAAAAAGGGCAAGTAAGTGCAGATGAACAGGTGTAAGCAATCATGAAAAATGATCCCTTGAAATGTACTAGCCAAAACTGGAAAAATTACAAGGAAGCTGAAAAAGAGAAAATAATCATATTAAAATTCATTAAAGTCTCTTAGCTTTTGCTTTGGTACTTTTGGATATTCTAGTGGCAGATTTATTTCACCTTTTTTGTAACTGTCTGCAATCTTATTGAAGGACAGTTTGTCCTTCTATACTTTCAATTCAAATTCACTTCAATGAATTATCTATTGCTGATCAAAGAGAATTCATTACAGTAATTACAACATATTTCAAATTATTAGATGATAAATAATTAACTAAATGTTACTAATATGACCTGAATTCATCCTGACATGTACTATAGCCTAACCAGGACCCATCCTGACATTTATCAGTTGACTTGAGATATTCAGGCTATGAATTGCCAAGTTTAGTTTCAAGATATGTCATGATGAGAAACTAATAGAACTCCCCGCATATGGCAGAAGACCTAAAAGCTATTCAAACAGTAACTCATCAACAAAAAAATTTGAAATATTATTACATGTTAGTTTTATAAGTAAGAATCATTTAGCTTGCAAAGAACAATGATGACTAAAAAAGGGACCAACCTAACAAATTCAATCTCTAAAAGTCCCTTCCAAATCCACCTAATCCAGCTGGCAGATCACCTAAACAACATCATCATCGACATTTTTCCCAGCCAAATCATCATCATCTGCACCACATCATCATTGCCCCAAACATCACTCATAAAAACCACAGACTCATCATCCTAAACATGCCAATAACTACCCTCTTCATCTTATCTGCTGCCCAATAACTAACATAATTGGCCCAATTAATAAAGAATAATTGGAGATTTCACTGCCAAATGAACTAAAGTTTGGAGGGCTTTAATCTTCTAGGAAGCAATGATTTCCAAGGTTTACACCAAACAATTAAAAATTTCAAAGAAAATTTCATTCTTCCTATAACAACTTTTGCACCATAATGGCATTTACAATGCAAATTCTTTGACTTTGAATCAAACAAAACCTAACAGTAAAAATTTCACTGGTATGTGTAATGTAAACAAGATAAATACATACTCTTCACTAGTGAGGGTCCATTTTTGTACATAACTTCAAAGCAATCTCCTAGCCATATGTAGATAGTATCATCTTAATGTTCCACATTCTGGCTCCAAAACATCCACATGCATAGGGATAACATACTTGAATCCATCAAATGATACTTCTAAGTGTTGATTGAGTCTGTAGGTCCAAAAAATGTGAAGCTCTAAACAAAGTTTTTAAGGCACAAACCTAAGCAAGGAGTTTTTTTTGCCCATGAGGCGATGCATAAGCCTTTTAGGATTCTAATTTTTATAATCAATGAATATTTATGTTGGCATGACGAAGCACAACAAGAGAGAAATTGTTGAGAGGGGAATGAGCTGGTGGTGACGACATTGTCAACGACAATGAGGTATTGTCGTGTCAGGGAGAGCAAGGATCAAGGTTTTATCATGGCGTGCTCAGGATGATGTGGTGATAGAAGGCATCAAGGTATCATGGCGTTAGAAAAAATGTTGGACTCCCCAAAAGGCATTCGCATTTGAGGTCAAAGCTCACCTGAGATGCAATTCTGGTGTGCCTTTGTGCACAGCCACATGAGACATAAGCTTATGAGGAGTATCTCTTTGCCAAAGTGGCCAAGGAAAAAAAAAACTTTTTGAAAAAAAAAAAAAAATTTAAAAATCTTTAACCCCAAACCCACAAAAAGTGAGCAAATGAGCTAAATTGCATAAAACCCTTACCCTTGCTCTTACCGTCACCATAATACCTCATTTTTGTCAATGTTGGCACCACTATCATCGTCACTACCATCTTTGGCCCTTTCAATAAGGCCAGCAGCTTCTCACCTTCCATCTAGCATTGACAACTTCTTTTCCTCTTGTCATGCTCAACCGTGCTAGATATGGTTCCCTCTTCTCTCTTCTTCTATTCCCCCCTCTTCTCTCTCCCATTCTGCTTTCTCTCCTACCTCCTTTATCCCATTTTATATTTTTCCTTCATCTTTCTTTAGATTCCCAGCCTCTATTCTACCTTTCTAAAAATATTTTTTCCTTTTTTTATGAGGCAAGGTTATTAAATTAAATAATATTTATTGTATGGTCTTCCTTCTCAGATGCTCGACCTCTTTTTTTTTTTTTTTTTTTTTTTGCTTTTTTAATCGGCAAAATTGTCAAATTAAAGAAAATTTATTTATTTGATCTTTGATTAGCATTAGATATTTATATAGATGTATGATAAAATTTATTTTTTTATAGGTAGTTTTTTTTCTTTTTTCTTTTTTTGTCCCCGTTGGGATTTGAACCTGAAACCTTCCATAAACATGCCCAACCCTTTACCACTTGAACCAAGCCTCAATGACCATCTACAATAAAATTTATTACATGTAACTATTTAATTTTGAAAAATATTCCTTTTATTAAGGAATTTCAAGGATATGGAATCTATAGAATTTCACTTTTACCATCTCTCTTAAGTTCTTTTTTTTTTCAAAATAGTAAAAAACTTACATATTTGAACTTTTATTCTTTTATGTGCCAAAAAAATATGTAATTCATTTTTTCAAAGGTTTATTTAATGCAATTGTCATTCTTTTGTCTCATATAAGTCTTTTGAAGGGTTTAAGAAGAGATTTTATGTAGAAATAAACTATGAAAGTTTCCAAGGAGAGGTATTAAAGACAAGTTTTGTAATCAAAAGTGTAGGGGAGAAGTAAATATACTTGAGCATTATTTGGTTGAAACTCATCATAGTAGGAAACCATGTAGCAAAGTTAATGAAGATGTAAGATTGGAATGCAAAGAGGTATTATTCAATTTTATAGGACCAAAAAAAAAGAAAGAAAAGAAAAGAATTACTTGAAGAAATTGGCATGGATCCAACTCCAATGATGAAGATGAGGAATTAGGTTAAATTGCAGGATTTGATGGAGTATGTTTTCATTTTGCCCATTAAAAAATAAAAGGGATTTAATGGTGCAAACTTTCATACTATAGATACACTGGATGATGATGATGATGATGGTATTGGAGAGGATTTACATACGTTTGACTTATGTTTGTTATTTTGTAACTTCTTATGGTTTTTTTAAAGTGTAGTATAGTCTTCTATGACTTAAAATAAGCTTTTATGAGGAGATATATTTGAAACTATTTTGAAATGTTTATTAATTAATTTTTTCTGTAAGTAAACAAGAAATGCATTAAAAGTTCAAAAAAGAGCACACCAATGTACACAGGACGGATACAACAGCCACCAAGAGATGGCCAAAAATAAATATTTATTAATTATATAAAAATTAGGGTCCCAAAAGGCTTATACCTAATGCCCAGAGGCTTACTTTTAAAAAATTTGACCCTAGGGGAAAAAATGCAGCGTCTCTAAAATATGACTAGATCAGCTACCTAGAAACATGCGTTCTTAAGACTCCACCTCTTTACAAATTCCTATTTTCATTTCTTTAAAGTTTTAAAGTGTTGCAGAAAAACAAAAATTATGCAGCACTGCCGCAGTATCCATTACCCAAACTCAAACGATAGATTTTGCATTATAACAAGAAAAAACAACAATATCAACAACAAAAACAATCATTTCAAACAATACAAATACACATATACATACATTTCTACGAAAATAACACCAGATAAAATTATTCTTAATTCAAAACAGGAAAACAATTCACGGAAGTCCGCCAGGAGCAACTTCAATACAAATCTCCAAAAACGTTGTCGGAAAACGCAGTTGCAAAAACTTGTTTTCCATTTTCAGAAATCAGAAATCAGAAATCCTTTAGATAATAAAATCGACAAAATATGCACGTAATAGATGAGATAACAGAATACCTCTTGTCGGAGGAGCCTCCCTTCTGACTGAGGAAGGACCTGAAGAGAGGAGAGTTGACATCGTAGATCATTTTCGCTTTTTGCTTCTTTCTTCCACAACCACCAGACAAACCCTAACCCTAATTTCAAAACCTAGACAGTTCTAATGCCTTATAGCGTAGAGGCAGGCCCAAACTATATTTAGGTATTTGGGTTTGGGCCCAAGCATAAAGCCCCATTTTTTGTAATTTAATTTGTTTAAAACCATTCGCGTTTTTGTGACTTTTCTAAGCCTGCCTGCAGCGGGCCGTCCCATCATAACCTCGTTTCTCAATAGAAAATTGAGAGAATTGTGTTTTCAAGCAATTAAGATAAGGTCATTCCATCGTTCATAATTAAATTGAAAACCCAATAAAAGTAGAAATGGAGAGATTGTCTTTAAAAAATCCCTACAATACCCTTAACTATTAAATAAAAATAAAAAAAATAACCAATCATCTTACATTTCTCATTCTCTCTTTAACTCTTTTACCCTTCTCTCACATATTTAATAATGGAACCAACTTGAATAATTTTTCTTCATCAAATTGAATATAAAAGATGATTAAAAATTATTATTGCCAAATATATTTTTGAAGTGAATAACTTTTAAATACCTCATCAAATATATATTTTTTTTTTCAAATTTACATAATATATAATAAATGTTGTTTTTTATTTCAAACTTATATTTTTTCTCATATATATTAAATAATTTTTAAACACCTCATAAAATATTAGTATTATTTGTTTGTTCTAACTTGTAAATTAAGTATCATCAAATATTATATTTTTTCAAATTTATAGAATATATAATAAATACTTTTTAAATACCTCATAAAATATTTTTTTTTCTAACTTGCAAATTAGACACATGATATTTATTATTTCAAAAATAATGTAAACACTCACATGCATATATATATATATATATATATATATATATTAATCAAGAATGCAATATTTTTAAGACTAATTTACCAACCTTCCAATAAATTTGAAAGTGTAAATAGGGTAATTGGCCAAATTAAAGTCTTCAAAATATTTAAAACTTCTCCATTCCAAAATTACCTAATTGCTCTTCACACTAATCCTAAATATTTTTTAATAAAAATTTAAATATTTAAAATCATTAAAATAAATACTTTCTTATTAAAGCAATTTTTTCAAAGTAATAAGATAAAAATCATGAAATCTTCAAAACTATAATTACAACAAATATTTTTAATTTTAAAACTAATTTCATAATTTAAATTAATGATTTAAAAAAATAAAATTGTTATAAAAATAAATTTTGTTTATTTTTAATTCCATTTAAATATGATTTTTTTTTTTAATCTCTATTGATAACAATGAAATTATGTTTATAAAGGCAAAATAGTAAAAATATATATTTCATTTAGTTTACTTATAATAAACAATTCAAACGTGATTGATTTTAATTTTATTTTCTATGTGTTAATTTTTGTAAGGAATGTCTTAATGACATAGTTTGGTAAAAAAAGAAAAAAAAAACTATAATGTCAAACTCAAGTTGTTTGAAAATCGTACAAAACCTATTAAGAGTCTTGTACACCCTTGTACACTTAGCATATTTCCCTTGTACAGTTAGTGTAATACCCTTGTACAATGATACAAATTTCATATTTCTCATAAGTTATATGTTCATGTAGGTGTATTAATCATATTTTCAATGGTGGATGACTTAGGGTTAATTTTTTTTCCCCAAATATCATTATTGGGGAAAATATTAGAATTTTTATGTGAGAGTTAAATAAAATGCATAACATAGGTGTACAATCCTTGGGTGACAAAGAAAATAAAAAAGTGGTTTAGAATTGATTAAAATAATTCACAAAGGGTCATCTTGTAGACCTTTGTACAATTAGTACATTTCCCTTGTGCAGTTAGTGTAATACCCTTGTACAATGACACAAATTTCATATCCCTCCTAAGTTATGTGTGCACGTAGGAGTGTTTAACCATATTTTCAATGGTTTAGTTGAGAAGATGGTGGATGACTTAAGGTCAAAAAAAATTTCTCCAGATATCATTATTAGAGAAAGTATTGGAATTTTCATGCATGAATTAAATAAAGTGCGTGACATATATGCACAATTTGTGAGTGATAAGAAAAATAAAGGAATGACTCATAATCTTTCACAAATAGTAGTCTTGTACGCTTTTGTACACTTAGTACATTTTCCTTATACAGTTAATGTAATACAATTGTACAGTGGTGCAATAAATGAATAAATAATTTTTTTTCATATAAAAAAAATAATACTAAACAAGGTTTTCAATTTTCATTTTTTAATTAAACGTATTTTCAAAAAGAGACAATATAGAAAATAAAAATTATTTTTAAAAATAAAAAATAAAAACTAGAAAAATATTTTAAAACCAAACTCAAAATTAAAATAAAAACTCTCCATCCATCCTCTTTCTTTCTTTTCTTTTTCTTATTTTAATAAATTTTCAATTAATTCAAATCATTAAAAAAAATCCTTAATGAACAAATTTGTAATATTTCATATAACTTATTACTAAAAGTCATGTTCAAAAAGTTATTAAAATAAGGAAGGAAGAAGATTAAAAAAAAAATTGAACTTTTTATTTTATAATTGTAAAAAAAAAAAAAAAAAAAAAAAAACTTTAAAATACTTTTTAGTATAAAAAAAATTAAAATAGTGAATATATTTATTTTAAATGGTATTTTAATCATTAAATTATTTACTTCTAAAATGGAAAAGATAAAAATAAATGTAAAAGATAATTTTTATTTATTTAAATTAATATTTTTTTAGAAAGTATTTTCCAAAATAGTCTTTGAATCATTAATATAATTTTTTTATTTATAATTTAAAAATAAAAAATAATGTTAATTTTTTAATTATTTATAAAAGAGTTTTAAAAAATAATGAAAAATCTAAAAATGGTTAAATAAGAAAGAATAGTGGCAAGTAGTAGAATAAAGACAACAATGAGTCAAATGGGTATTTTTGTCAATTACTATCTCAAATCCTTATCATCAATGGTGGTTGAAGGACCTTATCTTAATTATAAACCCTTATGGGTTGAAAACACATTTGTCTCTAGAAAATTTCAATGAGACAAGATGATCGTAGAAGTTTTATACCTTTTATATTAGGGAAAATTACCCAATGAGGTTTGCGGGTGATGATAACGACTCCAAGCCCCATTAGGTATATAAGAGAATAACTAAAAACATTTCTTCAAATCACTTCTAAATATACTCTAAAATATGTTTGATAATAATTCTAAAAGGTATTTCTAATCTCTCTAATATTTAAAATTTTAAATTTTTTAAATATTAAAAATATTATAAGTATTTCCTAAAATTACTATCAAATGGATTTTGTTTTTATAAATCCATCAAAAGGCACAAACGATGAAAAAAATCCTTCGAAGACCTTGTACTAGAAATAAAGGCAAAAATACCAAAACTAACCTTTAGCTATTGATATCAGGATTCTAATAGTATATTGATGAATGGGATCATGGCTACAATAGAAATATACTAAAGTTACAATGTAAAAATAATATAAATATGATATATTACAACATGATCAAATTTAAGCTATTTAATCTTTTCCTTTTAAATAAATACTTGGTCGTGGTTGCATTTCATTACAAAAAAAAATAATATATATATATATATATATAGGTAAACACATAATACAAATAATAGTGGTCAATAAATCGATACCCATGAGGGGCAGTTTGAATCATTATATGGTCAATAATTGATTAATGGAAAGTATAAAAACTATAATTATAATTTTCTTAATAAGTGTTTTTTTATACCATTTATATGATAATTAAATATAAATATATAAATATTTAAAAAATCATATATGCATCATAATTTATTTTACATTATTGAATGCATTTGAATTAAATAAATTATAATTTTAATATTAAATGTATCGTCATTTATCTCATTAATCATATTTTTAAAAATTATCATCACTTCACTTTTAAATTTTTATATTTATTTATTCTTTTAATTTTATTTAATTTTGAATGTTTTTATTTTAAAATATTAAAACATAAATTTATTAAAAATTTAATAAAATATAAAAAATAATAATAATGAAGTTCTAATATTTTATAAATTAAAATTAATTTGATAAGATAAATAATAAATAATAAATTATTAAGACCAATATATCCCTACTTACCGATATTTTTCTCTTTGACCACACTTATTTCAATTACACTTACAAAATAATTTTAATATATCTATTCTTGTTTATTTGATCATATTTTTTTTAAACATTTTCATAAATTTTGAATAATTTTTGTTTCACCAATATTTTTATCAAAATATCCACAAATATTTTTTCGATATTTTCGATATATCTACAAAATTCATGTACCGATATATCCGTATTTACCAATATTTCAAACCATGAGTATGTCTAATGGATGGAAAGAAATAACTAAAAGAAATCACTAACATATAAATAGAGTACAAGAGTTCATTAACATGAAAATTGTTTCACCGCCATTTATCTTCAAAGGGTCCACATGAATCTTTAGCAAAGTGTAGACCCCTCTTGAACCTGGAGATTTTTTTTTCTCACACCCGGGAAGAGCTAGCAACACCTTAAAGGAGTGAGGGACCCCTTTCTGCCAAGAACAAGCTGCATGTACATGTGGCAAATAGCATAGCTCACCATGGTGTCAGTTGACGGTGATGACCTCCTCCTTGAACAAGGAGCAGTGGAGCGGGTAGTGGCTTGCGGGAGAAGACAGAAACAGGGGAGGGGCAAAAATTTAAAGAGGGCAAGAGAGGTTGAAGAGGGGTTCGGAGGAAAATTTTGAGAGAGCTTGAGTGGGCACCAGTGAAGAGCCTTAGAGAGAAACTAAAGAAGAAGCAGGGGAGGAGCTCGTCAGTTCGGTCCAAGTATGACTTCAACATTCTCTAGTATTTTCTCATTTCATACTATTCCATCTTGGTTCTTGCTATTTTTTTTTTTTTTTTTTGTTCATTTGATTATTGGTGTGGATACTATAGGCCACTCATTCGTTTTGTGAGACTCTAGGTATGCTTGCCCTGTTTTCGGATTTATTTTGAGTGTTTTTTACTTCTCTTAAAAGAAGCATTCCAGATGCTCTCTTCCTTCCCAAAACTTGGTGTATCAAAACCATACTCCTTGTAACGACCCGCACCCAACCATGTAGATATTGTCCGCTTTGGGCCCAAGAGGGCCCTCACGGCTTTAAAACGCGTCTACTTGGCTAAGAGGAGTCTCTACATATATAGCGCCAGGAACATTTTCTCCTATCCGATGTGGGACATCACACTCCTGCTCCCTTATGATTCCACCTATATTGGCCTATGGATGTCACCTGAAATTAAGTTGTATACGTTCATGACTTGCTTAGTTTCCCTGGGTTATTTCTCTAGTTTTTGCCATGCTTCCATCTTATTTTGTTCATTCCCCTGTTTCTGGTAAGTTTGGGGTGTGAAGATCTCACTTAGGTTGGTCATGGGACTGCGTTGAAGCTTTAGTATTTGGGGTCGCGTTTGTCATTTGGGTTCATTAAGTAGTACAGTGGCAACAAAGATGTTTTGGTGTTATTGATTTAGGTGAGGAAGTTGCTTGTGTGAATCGTGAAGATTCAGTTTGTGTTTTGAGAGAGGAACAAACCTTCTCCCATGAGAGTTTGGATGGCGACACTTCAGTTTGCTTTGAGTGCTCTTATCACCATACCCATGTCCCTACTACCCATCTCATTCTTCATAAGCCCCCATGCATATCTTTAAAACCCATTGACCCACTTTTCCCACCACATATCCCATTCGTTCTATTGCAAAACCCATCACTACCTTCCACCTTTAACCTCATACCAAATACACCCATCAAAACCTTCACACCTACCCAACTCACCACCCCCATTTTTATATACTGCATACCCACAAACTCGTCACCAACCGCTCCTCGTACCAATCTCTTTCAACTTCACTCACCACAAAACCCCTTCTCTCATTACTCTACCACCATTTCTACCTACTCTTTTTACATCTTACCCATCTCCACGTGACTTATGCATGCATGGCCCCACCAACTAATTCCTTTCATATCACCACCTTCCCACCCTAATCAATCTTCATACCCATTTTCAAACCCGTTTCTCACCTTCCATATCCACCAAACTTGTCACCACATTCCCACCTTCAACTCCATTCACATTGACCCAACTTGTTGCCTACAACTCATGTGTACGGGAATGCATTTGTCCTCCATATTTTTGTTGAAGAAGGTAGAGATCGCCCCTTGCTGAGGAGCAGCTCCAGCTCCAGCTCTAGCATTTCCATGCATGGCTGTGTTGAAGAGGATGAAAAGGTGAAATCTGCGTTATAATTTTGAAAAATGGGCTTGTGGTGTGGGTATGACAAGCACATGCATAAAAAAAATGGGTTTGTGGTGTGAATGTGAGAGATATGTGCATTGGAAAATGGGATAGTGGTGTGGGTACGACAGGCACATGCATAAAAAAAATGGGTTTGTGGTGTGAATGTGAGAGATATGTGCATTGGAAAATGCGATAGTGATGTGGGTATGACATTATTGCAATATAAAAATGGGCTTGTAGTGCTATTGTGGTGCCTGTACACGTTATGATGCTAAGACCATTTCTTTTGGTTTTATTATTTTCTTAGTTTTCTTCAATTTTTGATGCCGAAAATTTCATTTTCAAAATTTTAATCTTAAGATAATTTTCTAAAACTCCAATTTCAATTTAATTTTTCAAAGCCTCAATTTTAATTTAATTTTTCAAAAATCCCATTTTTTTAAAAAAGAAAATTAATTTTCAAAACCTTGACTTCCCATACTTTAATTATTTTCAAATTTAATTTTTTTTAAAAAAAAATTCCATCTTTAATTAACTCTTACAAATTTAATTCTCAATTTCCAAAATTTCAATTTTTACATTTATTTATTTAATCATTATTATTTTCATCATTATTATTATTCTATTCATTTATGTGTTTTTAAAAATTCCATCCTTAAACAATTTTTTTAAAATTCTGATTTCCAAATTTAATTTCCAATTTCCAAAATTCCAATTTTCACATTTATTTATTTAATCTTTATTATTTTCGTTATTATTATTATTTTGTCTATTTATTTATTTTTAAAATTCCATCTTTAAATAATTCTTCAAAATTCCGATTTCCAAATTTAATTCTCAATTTCTGAAACTCTCATTTTCTAATTTTCGAACTTAATTTCCAATTTCCAAAATTCCAATTTTCACTTTTATTTATTTATTATTATCATTTTATTTATTTATTTTGAAAAATTCTACCTTCGAATAATTTACAAGATTCCAATTTATATAATTTAATTTTCATAGTTTCTACTTCTCAAATAATTTTCAATTCTAATTTCTTTCAAAATTTAATTTCCAAAGTCCCAATTTTCATAATTTAATTTTTAAAATTCCAAACTCTCAAATAATTTTCAAAGTTTCAATTTCTTTCAAATTTAATTTCCAAAATTCCAATTCTTAAATTTAATTTGCAAACCTCCAATTCTCGAATAAATCTCAAAATTCCAATTCCTTTCAAATTTAATTTCTAAATTTCCCATTCTTAAATTTAATTTCCAAAAACTCCAATTTTCAAATAATCTTCGAGTCTCCAATTTTCAAATAAATTTCAAAAATCCAGTTTTTCCTCGAACAGTTTTAATTCCACTGTGGTTTTCAAATAATCTTCTGTTTCTCTTGATTTTACATAAGCAAGAATGATTTTTTTTTCTTCATAATTCTAAAACAATGGAATTTGTGAGACCAATTCAAGAAAGATAAATTAGGCTTTGGTGGGGGCCCAACATCAAAGAAGTATTACTTAAAATAAAAATGAACTTGAGTGAAATGTTATGTGTGCCATAGGCGATTTCATATTCTGTTTGGTGATACATGTGATATATTTTACACTCATTCTTGTACACTAACCTCATTTCATGATAGCGCACTATTCGCTTTCTGCTAAGGTACGCACCCACTCTCACTCTGACCATTCCCTACGCTTTGTTTTGGCTCCCAGTATATGATCATCTTTTGGTATCCACGTTTAATCAATCAATTGCCACACGTGATTCATTTTATTAGTAAAGACCCATTTTTAAAGACTTAAAGGGGTGCTACTGTTCTTATCGTATCTTCCTAATAAGTAACCTGACCCCCGAGCTCAAATTTGATTTTTTCACATACCACATTTTTCAAATAAGGAGTCATACTTAGAGTTTTCTTTCTAATTTTGTTTACCCTTTAAAAAATAAAACAAAAATAAGTGGCGACTCCAAGTTTTTTTTCTAAAATCATATTTTCACCAAACAAATAAAAAAACGAGTTTCACCATCAAGTGGGAACGCATTGAGCCGAAATGCAGGGTCCACAAAATGGCGACTCCACTGGGGAATCATCAGATGGTCGAGCTTGAACTTAAGATGAAACAAATATGGCGTTTAATTGATCAATTAGTGGGTACCTATCTTTTGATTGCATATTGAGACTTCTTGATATCATTGGATGCATGTTTAGTTATTGTATTCATTTAGGACATTGACATATTGATTGTATTAATTGATTATCTTGCCTTAGCATAGTGACTTTGATTTTACCATGATTATTTTGATCACCTCGCATGTATAGATTCAATATATCATTTGACTAGATGTGTTGATTCTCCGATTTGTGTATTATCTTGATCGTCTTTGAGCATGATGTCAGTATCGCTATTAATCTTGATAGTCATAGCTTGTATGTGGACATGAATAATATATTTGTACTTTGTCTTATTGTATGTCGCATGACTACCCTCCTCTGTGTGATTGCATGTCGTTTGTCCATGTGGGTTGCACATTTATCCTCTTACCTCCAACCCTTTGATTTCGGTCATTTCCTTCATTTCGGCTCTCGCTATTGCAAGTGTGAGGCTTTGTGTGTATTTGTTACTCTGACCAAGATAGAGGATAGGAGTAGGGTCTAGTGATGGGCTATATTGATGTTTGGGAGCATTTTGGAGGAGACTAACATATTGATGTTAATTAGAGTCCGATCATTGAAGACTTGTATAGCTCGGAGTTAGGTTTCATTGATATTTGTTCAACCAGTATGATTCCTCTTTCTGTTTTAGCTTCATAGGGTTTTCGGATGCACCCACACCGCTCACTACACACTTTAGTTGACTATTGAGTGTTGAGAGTTTTGAGAGATTTCACCATAGGAAACCCCCTGGGATGTCGAGGTAGTGCATGTGTGGAGGTGATGACCACCTTGCATGGAAGCGCCCCGTCTCTTCGGATGCGTGCAGAGGATTGTGTACCGTCGAAGGGTATGATCGCTTCTACTAGGGATCTTTTAAAATCCACCTTTATCCTTTTAAAGCCACAATAACCTTGTAGATTGAGTCGTAGATCCTTCGGTTAGGTTTCCCTCCCTACACGTGGGTGCATCTGAGGGCCTTCAGAGCCTTTTTGGTCACAGTTTGGATTTGATATTCCCCCTTTTAGCCTCCAGTTGAGAGTGCACTGAGATCAGTACAAGTTTGAGTTACAGTCGGACAATCCCTTGCTCATTTCAATTCAAATTAGAATTTCTTCTGTGTTTTCCCTATGTCATACCCTTATTCCGTTTCTCATGTTCCAGGATCAACGCTTTGTTCTCGGTTTGGATTTACCATCTTGGTTCAGAGTAGAGGGGAGATTAGTCCCATTTTCAAAGAGGTCAGACATGGATCAACAAGTTGTCACAGTTGATCAGTTCATAGCCGCCATGACTTCTATTCAGAAGGCCTTGGCCAATCTCAAGCAGGAGATGGGCAGTCAACAGAGTAGACCACCCACAGTTCAGGATGAGACACTTCATAACTCGTTGCCACCTCTACCGCCACCACTTGTTCCGATAGTGCCTCAGGCCTCATCTTATCTATTGCATGGTCATTCTAAGGTTGCCTCACCTGTAGTGGTTCAGACCATAGTCGTTGATGATGCTCATGCACGTATAGATCGTATTGAGCAGCATATGAGACAGTTGAGAGTATCTGATGGTTCCGTTGTTTGGGATAATCTTGAGGGTATGCCAGTGGCCAATTTACTGGTCAAGTTTAGGATGTCCGACATTGAGAAGTACACGGGCATTGGTTGTCCTCGCATTCATCTTCGACTCTACAGCATAGTGATGAGGGGCCCATGGCTTGGATGAGTCACAGATGATTACCTTATTCCCACTATCTTTGAGTAGAGCGGCCTAGCACTGGTTCGCGTCTTTGGAGTCCTCACGGCACAGGACATGGGATGACTTAGCCTAGGAGTTTTTTACGGCAATTTTCATTTAATATTGTCGTAGATGTATCGAGGAGAGAGCTTGAGGCTTTGAGACAGAGGTCAGACGAGTCCATTTCTTCATTCATCTCCCATTGGCGTAGGAAGATCGCCGAGATTATTGATAGGCCATTAGAGAGAGATCAAATACAGATGGTTTTGAGAAGTCTACAGCTCAGGATTGCTAGACACGTGGTCAGGGTAACCTTCACAGATTTTGGTTCTCTGGTTTTAGCCTTATATGATGTTGAGGATGGTATTTCTAAAGGTTTATGGACAGATTATTCCCCTAGTGATGTTAAGAGGAAGAAGCCCTCTGGAATACAGAGATCGGACGATGTGAGTGCTATTAGTTCTACCAGTCAGAAGCCTTCCAAGCGTCATTAGCTAGTTCCACAGCTTCCTGGGACTCATCCTTCATATCCACCTCAACAGTATAGGTCATGGGCGCCTCATCAGACTTATGATTAGACCTACATGCCTCCGACATTAGCATTGCCTTACTATGCTGTCCAGGGCATAGAGAGACCACATGTTTCATATACGGCCACATGACAGCCATGCTATGAGGCATAGTTTGCCGCGAGACCTACAGCTTCCTATCCCAGGCCTAGAGCTCAGTAGACCTCTACTCCTTTTGCTTTGAGGACGTAGAGGCAGTTTTCATAGTTACACATGCCGTTGAGCTAGGCTCTTTGGAAGCTTACAAAGGTCGCATTGTTGACTAGTCTCACTCCTAGGCCACCACCTCAGCCTGTTCCGCCTCAATTCAGGATGGATCTACACTGCGCGTATCATCAAGGACCTGGACATGAGACTGATTATTGTACTGCTCTAAGACATGCCATCCAGGATCTAATCGACTAAGGTTTGGTTCACTTAGGTCAACCAAGTGTAACCACAAACCCATTACAGACTCACACTACACACCCGATTCCCCCTTCGACCGATATCATGCACTCCATCGACTTTGCTAAGCTTGACGATCACATCCACATGCTGAGTTGGGATGAATTAGAGCTAGAGCCCATAGTATTAGACGAGATTTATGAGATAGGTCGAGTGACTTTGGGACCTCGGATGCCTACACCGTTCAGACTAGTTCCTAAGGCAACGTAAGTACAGACAACCACTATTGTGCCACTGACTTTCCCGTATTATAATGCTCAGACGCCATTTGTCTTGATTCCGGATGTTGAGGAGGTTCGAACTCCATATGTTGATAATGTTCACATTCATGATATACAATATGTTATTTGTGGGGGTAAGGTGGTACAACAATAGCCTCCCACAACCACTAGACCTTTGGAGGGGATGTCCCCCCATGAGGAGGTTAGGAAGGAGGATGACGAGATTCTGAGGCAGTGACATAGCACACAGGCTCATATTTCCATTTGGAGTTTGCTGGCATCTTCCAGCACTCACAAAGTTGCATTGATTCGAGCCCTGAGCCAGATTAGAGTCGAGACTACCACCACTCCAGAGGGGTTGATCCATATGGTGACGGTTGGCAGAGCCATTTGCATAGTATTCTCTAATGATGACTTACCACAGAAAGGCTCAGACTACACACATCCACTTTATATCTCAGTCGGTTGTTCAGACCGTCGAGTCCCAACTGTCCTTCTGGACAATGGCACGACCCTGAACGTCTGTCCTCTGGCCACTGCCATCGCCCTTAGCTATGTGCCCTCTAACTTTAGTCCTTCCACTCATACAATTCGAGCATACGATAATACTCAGATGGAGGTTATGGGCACTTTGAAGATCGAGCTGCTAATAGGTCCGACCACTTTTATCACTTTGTTCCAGGTTTTGAGGATTCCTACATCCTTTAACCTACTTTTGGGCCGACCTTGGATCCACAGAGCTGGGTTCATTCCTTCTTCTCTTTAGCAGCATGTGAAGTTTATTCACAATGGTCAAGTCATCACAGTGCAGTCTGTGGGAGATATGTTCATTTCTACTGAGTCAATGCTTCAAATTAGTCACAGTGACGACGACTTGTTTCTGACTGGATTCACATTTAACCAGGTGCAGACCCTGGAGATGGAGGATTTTTGCCGAGACTTCGTGGCTATGTCGTTTGACCAGCACAGTAGCATGGTGGTGCTCGATATGATGAGAAGCATGTTTCTGAACTTAATTTCCAATTTCCAAAATTCCAATTTTTACATTTATTTATTTATTTATTTATTTATTATTATTAGTATCATTTTATTTATTTATTTTTAAAAATTCCACTTTCGAATAATTTCCAAGATTCCAATTTATATAATTTAATTTTCATAGTTTCTACTTCTCAAATAATTTTCAATTCTAATTTCTTTCAAAATTTAATTTCCAAAGTCCCAATTTTCATAATTTAATTTTTAAAATTCCAAACTCTTAAATAATTTTCAAAGTTCCAATTTCTTTCATATTTAATTTTTGAAATTCCAATTCTTAAATTTAATTTGCAAACCTCCAATTCTCGAATAAATCTTGAAATTCCAATTTCTTTCAAATTTAATTTCTAAAATTCTCATTCTTAAATTTAATTTCCAAAAACTCCAATTTTCAAATAATCTTCGAGACTCCAATTTTCAAATAAATTTCAACAATCCAGTTTTCCCTCTAACAGTTTTAATTCGACTCTGGTTTTCAAATAATCTTCTATTTCTCTTGATTTTACATAAGCAAGAATTATTTTATTTTTTTCATAATTCTAAAACAATGGAATTTGTGAGATCAATTCAAGAAAGATAAATTGGGCTTTGGTAAAGACCCAACAACAAAGAAGTATTACTTAAAATAAAAATGAACTTGAGTGAAATGTCATGTGTGTCATAGGTGATTTCATATCTGTTTGGCAATGCATGTGATATATTTTACGCTCATTCTTGTACACTAACCCCATTTCATGATAGCGCACTATTCGCTTGCTGCCAAGGTACGCACTCGCTCTCACTCTAACCATTCCCTACGCTTTGTTTTGGCTCCCAGTATATGATCATCTTTTGGTATCCACGTTTAATCAATTAATTGCCACACATGCTTCATTTTATTGGTAGAGACTCATTTTTAGGGACTTAAAGGGGTGTTACGATTCTTACCATACCTTCCCGATAAGTAACCTGACCCCCAAGCTCAGATTTGGTTTTTTCACAGACCACATTTTCCAAATAAGGAGTCACACTTAGGGTTTTCTTTCTTATTTTGTTTACCCTTTAAAAAATAAAACAAAAATAAGTGGCGACCCCAAGTCTTTTTATAAAAATCATATTTTCACCAAACAAATAAAAAAACGAGTTTTGCCATCGAGTGGGAACGCATTAAGCCGAAATACGGGGTCCACACAAAGATTCATGAATTTTGTGTGTTCTGTATGCACCAATAGACCATATCCCTAACTTTATTATCATTTATCATTACAAGTTAACTTAGAAGCTTTACCTTGTATTTAATCATCTTCTGTTGAAAATTGCAAGAAAATATTTCTATATTATAATCAATACATATTGTCTTATATCATAAGATTATCAATTATTTAATATGAAAAGAATATGAAGGGATGTTTGGTACATGGGAATGAGGAGTGGGAATAGACATCTCATTCATTCCCTCTCTCATTCCTATGTTTGGATAAATTTTATGAATATATAAATGGAATAAAAAATGATTCCGATATAAATCAAATCCTACTTATAAGTGGGATTTTAATTCATCACAAGTTAGTGGTATTTGTTGGCGCACAACCAACGAGAGTAGTGTTTAGCTAGCCTCCGAAGGGTAAATGACGGTTCAACCTATGCAAAGGAAAGCTTGGATGGGTTTGTTGGGAATGCCCTTCTGAAGCTTAAATTAGAGAGGGAATACTTGAGCAAGATAGGTGTTTTTGGAAAAATAGCAACATACATTTTCTTGTAGCAAAAAATTACTATTTATCTCTACCCAATCTTGTAACATCTTCTTTGGTGCCTTAATGACACCTTTGATTGCGCATTACTATATTTAATATCAATAACTATTGACCCATAATGATTGTCATGCCTTGATGAGCCTTAAGTTTTAGCGTTTCAGCCTCATAACGGTCGTGTCAATCAAGGCACTCAATGCCTGTTGCAATTAATGCTTATCAAGCAACGTAGTCAATGCCCGATTGGTTTTGTGTCCATCTAATACCCTAAGGCCAAACGGATAAGGCTACTTGGCCTTTCGTTATCATGTTATGATCCAAACAACTCTAGGAGACAGATGTAAGCGTCCCACAATGCCCCTTAATCCTTGTAGCTATGTCTGGTTGGAATCCAGATGGCCAAATGGGAGGATTTTTCTACTTAAGCATTTGAAATCTTTGGCACCAAGGGACACGTGTCTGTTGCTTGCGTCTCGAGGGGTCACATCAATTTGGGCGACTTATCAGACGACATTTCCCTTTGAACACTTCGATGCGCACACCTATGCCTTATATAGAGGGGTTACTTTTTGGGTTTCCTCTTCATTCCTTTTACATTTCCTATTCATTGCTTGTACTCTCTTTGTGTTCCGCCATTATCACCAGTTTGTTCTTTCACTGGATTTCACCATTGTTGTTAGCGTTACTATGACTGTGAGTGTTAGTTGTCAGCAATTTGTTGTGCCATCATCATTGATTATCGTTTCGCTTTGTTAGGTTAATAAACAACCCTTCTTATATTGTCTTGCCTTCTAGTTTCTGCATTTGCAAGTTGCCTTTGATTTCTGCGTTTTTAGCATGTTTGGTTGTTTGTCATTGTTTATGTGTTGCCTAGATGGTTGTCGATATAGGTGTCTTAGTTTGGGCATTATAGGGTTTTTTACCTCTGAGAGAGGCTTGGACAGATAACTTGCCCAACAAACCTCATTGGACTATAGTCCGTCTAGGGCAAATGGCCCAATAAGCTTCTCTAGTTAAGATAACTAGTCAAGCTAGAGAAGTTTGTCTTGGCTGAAATGTTTTTTCCGCATGTGTTAAGAATCCATTTATAATCTTAGTTGGTTAAGGTCTTCACTGTATTGAATAGTGTGTGCTTCTGTTGCGCAGGTGTCTATATAGCCTTGTCCCATTTGCTCTCATGGATAAACGAGAGGTCATTTCCACAAGTGGCAAGTCACAATACGGCGGGGCCACAACTTCCAGAATTAGTCGCTCTAAGATAGATTGCCCTATGGACAAGCTTTCTGAACAAGAGTTTTAGGCTATTTTTTACATCCTTGAGTTCGTCTCTATTCAATTAACAAACATCGAGGCTTCATCGACAGGTGGACTTCCTCACAACATGATTTACTTCACGAATGAGTAGTTTGCAACTAGTCTTTGTCTTCCAATTCTCTCGTTAAACAATTTCTTCGTTTTTCTAAGATTCCACTTGTTTTTCTTCACCCGAATGTCATCTGGATCTTGATAGGGTGTAATGTTTTGGACGCATTGTACCAATTGGACCTCTCTTTCTTGGAGGTCCTCTTTGTTTACACCATTAAGATGAGCCCCAATGAGAAATTTAGCTTATTGGCATGAATTCCATCTCTCTAATTTGTAACCGACCTTCCTGACTCAAACAAAGGTTGGGCTAAGGGGCATGTTCTTGTATCTGACTCGTGGAGTGGTTCAATAGAAGGGTTGAATCAACTATTCAAGTCCAAGCAATCCCTTGAATTACCAAGTATATCTTCTATTTGAGCTTTGCTTGATCCTCTTATATGGATTATTGGAATGACATCTAACATGTTTCTCCATGTAGGCAAAAAAAAAACGCAGACACTTGGTTGAGTGGGTGAAGAAGTCCTCGTGGACCCGTCTCAACAAACTATTTGAAATTGAGCAAGTTGAACAAACACATACTATGTTGCTCATGGAGAAAAACTTAAAGAGTTTGCAGGGACACCCCTGGTCGGTCGTGATTCTAGTGTTCCCAAGGCTTGCCCCTTCTACTTTGATTCCTAGTGAACACTTTGTCTTGAAGGACTTGCCATTTTATAAGGTTGTTTGGCTTGCTGACGCTGAGGCAAGGCAAGCTTGTCTAAAAGCACGAGAAAAGAAACACCAAGAGGGCACCTTGTGCCAAGCTCCTACTTTCTTTTATTTTGGAGAACAAAAAAACGTTCTCAAATATAGTTCCAAAACAGGGTCCAATATTTTGAAATATAATAATTTATTTAGTTAAAGGTTGATTTTTATTTTACGCAAAGGAAATTATTTAAATTTTTTATATTCATAAATATTTATTAAAAAAAAGAAGGAAAACTGAGAGGAAATTTGGGTAAAATTTTCTCTTAATTAAGAGATTAGATTAACTCACCTAATTTATTTAATTAAAGGTTGATTTTTATCTTTACACAAAGGAAAGTATTTAAATTTTTTATATTCATAAATAGCTATTTAAAAAACAAAAGGAAACTAAGAGGAAAATTGGGTAAATTTTTCCCCTAATTGAGAGATTAGATTAACTTACCTCATTTGTGGCTTTATCATTATTCATATAGGTTTGGACTATGGAGTTACCATCATAGCTATAAATAATTAATCAAGGTTAAAGCCTAAAGGTAGTTTAAACCATGATTAAATTTGTAGGAGAATAGGGGTTTAATATATTGGTGAAAAGAAGAGCTTATACTATGAGAGTGCACAAGTCTAGGAATGGCAACCGAGCGCGTTTGAGACGGTGCCCCCATCCCAACCCCACCCCGTTTATTCAAAATAATTCCCATCCCCATCCCATTTAAAAAATTAAACAGGGCGAGACGGGGCAGGTATGATAAATTCTCATACTCGCCCCATTCCACCCTGTTTAACTTTTTTTTTTTAATTTTAATTTTTTTTTAAATTACTTTAAAATTTTTTAATTACATTAAAATAAATATATTTTATATATAATTAAATTATTATATTTTTTATAACTTATTTTATTAAAAATATTTTTTATTATCTATATATTAAAAATAGTAAAATAAAATTGAATTAAATTAATTTTAAAATTTAAATTTAATTTAATTTAATTTTATATATAATCGGGGCGGGGTAATACCCGAACCCATCCCGGGTTTTTTTTTTAAATCTCAAACTCATCCCAAATCCGTTTATTAAAATTGAACCTCGTCCCGTTACCCACCCCCATTGTCATCCCTACACAAGTCATCATCATTTTGTTTTTTATGTTATTCAAATAATATATCGTTATTATGTTTTAATTAGTATTTTGAAAAAACGAATTCAATTTTTGTATTAAACTCAATTTTTGAAAAGACAGATTTACGTTTTATTTAAAGTTTTTATATTAAATTTGTCTTTTGGAAAAAACAAATTTATTTTATACCAAACTTATTTATTTGAAAGACTGAGTTTTACTTGGAATTCTAAAATATCATAATTTTCAAATTATTTTTCATAAAATGGCATGTTAATTTTTTTTTTTTTAAATGGTTATACTTCTTGTCAAAGTTTAACTATTGTTTGGTCCTTCTTATGGATCACGGGAAGGATAAAGGAAGGAGAAGAGAAAGAAAGTAAGAAAAGAAAGAAATTAAAGTGGGTGTTTTAGAATAATAACTTAATTAGGAAAGTGTTTGTTTTTTTAGTTTTTTATCCAAAATAATTTGTTTTTAAATTTTAAGTTGTTTGTTTTTCAATTTTTTTTTTATGACTTGTTATAAATTTTTTGTTGCATGGAAAAAAAAACCAAAATATTTGGCTTTTTCTAAATAAAAAAGTAACATATTAATTTTTCTTTAGTTTTTAATGCTTAATAGAAATAAAATATTATAAAAATAAATAACATAATACTTAACACTATGAATATTATTTAGTTTAAGTTCTATTTAAAATTAAGAAGAAAAAAAAAAACAAATACCACTATTAGTTATTAAGTAAATTAAGTATGTTTGGTAAAATAACTTTTAATGGTATGATTTAAAGTTAAAAACAACTTTAAATAATAAATAAAAATAATTAACTTATTTTTAAGTCTACATTTTTATTTTATCTTTTTACTCATATTTGTTCTAATTACATCAATGATCTTTTTTACTACTCCACGACATCCTTTACCATAATTATAATTTATAAATATAAATATATTAATTTGATGATTTATAATAAATTTTAAGTTAATTTTATCAAACAAATTTAATATTTAAAATAAAAATGAAGTAATAAATTTAAAGTTTTATCAACCACAAATATAGAAAGCATTAAAAAAGGTAAATTTAAAATTGTAACATAAATTTATTTTAATTAATTCCATTCTTCAACTGCAAGGCATATAATTGGTAGAAAATATAATTATACTTTTAGAATACTTATCTACTCAATTTGAAATCAGAATTATAAATTTGCCCTAGGATTGCAAAGTTGGGACTAGGTTTATAGCTAGCCCAAATAAAGAAACATCCTACCACCGACACAACACCATCTAATAAGAGACGCCAAGGCTAAATCCAACCTAACTTTTTTTTTTTTTTCAACCTAAAGTTAAGTTGGAATTAGACTTGGATCCATGAAGTTAAGGTAGAACTAAACTTGGATTTATTGAGTCAAACTTAGATTGGTTGGGTTGATCTTGTTACATGAATTAAAATTAAATTTTAATTCTAAATTTAATTTTATATATAATCAGGACGGGACGGGGCAATACCTGAACCCACTTCGGGTTCTTAAAAAAATCTCAAACTCTTCCTAAACCTGTTTATTAAAATTGAACTTCGTCCCATTAGAGGCAGGGCGGAACGGGTACCCAAAAAAACCCGTCTCATTGCCATCCCTACACAAATCATCAACATTTTGTTTTTTATGTTATTCAAATAATATATCATTATTATGTTTTAATTAGTATTTTGAAAAGACAAATTCAATTTTTATATTAAACTCAATTTTTGAAAAGACGGATTTACGTTTTATTTAAAGTTTTTATATTAAATTTGTCTTTTGGAAAAAACAAATTTATTTTATACCAAACTTATTTATTTGAAAGACTAAGTTTTACTTGGAATTCTAAAGTATCACAATTTTCAAATTATTTTTCATAATAAATAACATGTTAATTTTTTTTTATAAAAAAAACGGTTGTACTTCTTGTCAAAGTTTAACTGTTGGATGGTCCTTATGGATCACGGGAAGGATAAAGGAAGGAGAAGAGAAAGAAAGTAAGAAAAGAAGGAAATTAAAGTGGGTGTTTTAGAATAATAACTTAATTAGGAAAGTGTTTGTTTTTTTAGTTTTTTATCCAAAATAATTTGTTTTTAAATTTTAAGTTGTTTGTTTTTCAATTTTTTTTATGACTTGTTATAAATTTTTTGTTGTATGGAAAAAAAATCAAAATATTTGACTTTTTCTAAATAAAAAAGTAACATATTAATTTTTCTTTACTTTTTAATGATTAATAAAAATAAAATATCACAAAAAATAAATAACATAATACTTAACACTATAAATACTATTTAGTTTAAGTTCTATTTAAAATTAAAGAAAAATAAATAAATACCACCTGTAGTCATTAAGTAAATTAAGTATGAATGATAAAATAACTTTTAATAGTATGACTTAAAGTCAAAAACAACTTTAAATAATAAATAAAAATAATTAACTTATTCTTAAGTTTACATTTTCATTTTATCTCTTTACCCTTATTTGTTCTAATTACCTCAACAATCTCTTTTACTACTCCAAAACCTCCTTTACTATAATTATAATTTATAAAGATAAATATATTAACTTGATGATTTATAATAAATTTTAAGTTAATTTTATCAAACAAATTTAATATTTAAAATAAAAAGTAAGTAATAAATTTAAAGTTTTATCAACCACGAATATAGAAAACATTAAAAAAGGTAAATTTAAAATTGTAACATAAATTTATTTTAATTAATTCCATTCTTCATCTGCAAGGCATATAATTGGTAGAAAATATAATTATACTTTTAGAATACTTATCTACTCAATTTGAAATCACAATTATAAATTTGTCCTAGGATTGCAAAGTTGGGACTGGGTTTATAGCTAGCCCAAATAAAGAAACATCCTACCACCGACACAACACCATCTAACAAGAGACGCCAAGGCTAAATCCAATCTAACTTTTTTTCTTTTTCTTTTTTTTCAACCTAAAGTTAAGTTGGAATTAGACTTGGATCCATAAAGTTAAGGTAGAACTAAACTTGGATTTATTAAGTCAAACTTGGATTTATTGAGTCAAACTTAGATTGGTTGGGTTGATCTTGTTATATGAATTGAAATTGTCAACCAAAGGTTTTGCCTTTAACACATTTTGATGATAGCATGATGTTAGGTGAAGTAATTTAAGCCTCTTGGTGTTAGTTTTTAAAGAACTTCAACAAGGCAAGAGTTATGGAAGGTCAAATAAAGTAATATGAGATTCCACCAAGTCTCAAGGCATTTTTATTGGTGTGCTATGTTTATGGTGCATTTCACTTCATTAAAGCATCTAAATTCATCCAAATTCTCAAAAAAAAAAAAAAGATGAAAATTCTTTTTAAGGAAAACCTAATTCTTCAAAACATTTTTATAATTTTTAAGAATCATTAAAAGTATTTATGACTTATTAGTTCGTCTTATTTTTAGCTTGACGATTTTTCAAAAATATAAAATGGCAAGGGGACTAGTCAAGGTCGGTGCAGCAATGCAATTGGTAGTTGCCATCAATTGAGTATAAAGCTCAACCGATCGACAAATTCTTGAACTAGTCAAGGTGCATAGCCTCCTAATCGCTACTTTATTGTATTTTTTTTCTTTAATAACTAGTTGTATGGTCGATTAATAGCTCAACCAATCAAACTCATAAAAAAGTGTCTAATGATTTATCTGAACTCATATACAAGGCTTCTAAACTTCATTTAACATTGAAAGAACTATTGTTTTTCATTATTCGTTAAGTTTAAGAGTCTTTCAAAATTTTTCTTGAGTGTTTTAATTTTAATTGAAACTTACATATTCCTCATTGTACCAAAATAATCCTACATTTTATTTGTAATTGTTTGAATCAAACTTGTTGTAAGGATCCTTCACTCATTCATTGTTTTCTATCGTGAATTATGTGAGATAATTCAATAATAAAGTATCTATTAAAAGTATGATTGTTGAAAGCTGATTGGAACCGATAATACAAAGTGTAAAGAAGTTTAAAGTTTGGTCGAAAGTCTTGAAAAATAGTGGAATCGTCACCTTAGATTGAAGTTTGAGGATTGTAAATATAAGTTGAGTTGTAACAAACCAATGTAAAATTATTTGCATTTTCTTTTTATTTACTTATTTTTATTTTTAATTACATAATTTATTGTTTGCATCACTACTTGTTAGAAAATTTTTAAATCCGGCTAACTTCCAATTCACTCCCCCTCTCTTAAGTGTCTACAAGTTGTCTTGAATTGAACTCACCTATAATGTCTTCCTAAAGGTTTTTCTTAATATATCCATACCAAAATTTAAACAATAAATAAGACAAATCAAATTTAGTTTAGGCTCATGTTATCCAAACCTTTGGTTGATCCTAGTTAAAATTGGTGTTATATAGAAAAATTTAACTCAAAACTAATCCTAATATTAAAAATGATATTACAAACTCACTTAAAAATTAAATTAAATTGCCTAAGTTGTCATATCTACACCTCTTAATTTTCTCATAAGACAATTTTATTACTTAAAAACGTTGATTTAACAAATGAAAGTTAAACACGACATGACATCAAACCATTTGTTATCTAGTGATGTACCCGTTGAAACCATACTTAAAGTGAACGCAAACTTTAGTTGTATTTTCTTGTTATTTGATAATTTTTTTTGGTTCCAAGTACTAATAAAGAAAAGAAGTATTAAGGAAAATATTTTTTTTATATTTGATTTTATTATATAAAAAAATAAAATTCAAATATAATTAAAATTATTTAAAGACTTGTATATTTTTAAATTATATAATATTTTTATAAAAGAATTAAAATTAATAAAAGAAGCTTTAAGTAATATATAAAAATAATTTATTGATTTTTTTTTTCTTTCTACATATTTTCTTTAGTTCTAATCTTCCTATTTTTCTTCAAGTACAAAGTGGATGAATAGTAAAAGGATTAAAAAGAAAAAGAAGTAACAAGACTTGACATTTATTTCCAATTCTCTGGCTCCTTTATTTTGGCACACCAGAGGCAAAGCGAGTCAAAGCCACCCCGTTCCAAAGCCTGAGCCCCCCCTCTTCCTCTCTCTTTAAATTCTCCGTCTAGGGTTACTCTTCTCCCTCGTTCTTGGAACAATCTTGATGAGTTGGTGAGTTGGAGGTGCTTGTCACTTGTGAGATCCGACGATTTTGAAGCTGCTGAACAAGAACAATGAACGGATGGGATAGGGTTCGGTCGTCGAGATCGAGGCTCGGTGGCAGCGATTCGCGCGCTCCCTCGTCTCGGACCGTTCGCCTTGGCCGTGTCCAGCCCCAGGCCCCTGGTCACCGCACCATCTACTGCAATGATCGCGACGCCAATTTTCCCGTCAGATTCAAGGTTCCACATGGCTCGCAATATCTCCTCGTTTTTCTTTACTTAATTATTTACTTTTTTTGTTATCTTTAGGTTTTGATTTTGGTCCCCTCATATGTGTGCCTTGAGATGACCAATCTGGAGGTTTTAGCACATAAAATATGCTGAATGTAAAAGAGTCTAAACAAGATGGAAAATGAATTCTCGAGAATTTTAGAATCGCATGAGGAGTTTGAAAAGATAAGGAGTTTTATGTTCAAATTGTTACGCGTAGTTTTTTTGAAGAAAATACTTAGCAGTTCCAACGGTTCTGAGAGACACAATGACATCATATGTGAATATTTGCAAAATTAAGGGTAATTTTGCACTCTTGTATTCTTGGAGAAGCTCTTCAGACAGTTCCTTATAGCATCACTCTAACTTTAATGTTAATTGGAGTTGTAGGGGGTATGCATGTGTCTGAACAATTATACTAAACGAACTTCTCTTATAGATATTCTTAGTTTTTCTATTTTTTTTATTATTTTATTGTTTATTTTGATAGGCAAACTAGAGAATACATTAAAACTGCCAAAAGAGCTAGCGCAGGAGAGAGTACACTGGACATATACATGTGGCGCCAAGAGGCAAAGCAAAAAAAGGGAAAGCACTTGTCAGTATTTCTTAGTTGAAGATGAAAAGGGATAAAATGGTTCATAAAATATTCAATTTTTGGTGGCATGACCAATTTTTGGCTTTGATGTCAACATTAGACCAGATATTTTAGAGAATTTTGGAAATTGTGAAAACTATATTTATATTTTTTTGATAAATAAATAGAGCATCTATTAACGAGTGCCCAAGAAAGGGGGCACATCCTTTGTGTATGGTTGTATGCATAATGCATCACAACAAAGATACCAAAAGGGATATACAAAAATAACCTACAAAAAAACCAAACTATCCACAATTAAGGCTATCTAAGAAATCCATCATTTAGGAGCTCTCCAGTTCTAATGAAGTGTGGGACCACCCCAATAGGGATTTAAGGAGGAACTCCTTCAACCTTTGATTTCAGATTTCTTCTTCATTGAAAATCCTTTGGTTATGTTCTTTCCACATATAACATAACTAAAAATGGGGAGCAATATGGCAAACAATTATTCTCTTCTTGTCCAACCCCTTAAATTTCCACTTGAGGAGGAGATTTCTTGCTGAAGTCAGAAACACCCATTTTAGGCCAAAGATTGCTAAAAAATCATCCTTATCACTCTTGTCCTCTCACCATGAATCTGAATATAAAGTTTGAAAAGATATGAGTAGTTTTTATAGTTGTGGAGTTTTAGTGAGATATATTATGGATTGATTATTCTGAGTAGGAGTTTAGAGTAGTTATCTTTTAGAGAACAATCAACCATGGGGGGGAATATTAACATTCAGTTCCCATTTTTGTTTTTTTGTTTTTTTTGTTTTTTTTTTGTTTTTTTTTTTGTTTTTTTTTTTGTTTTGATAGGTGATAATTGTTTTAACTTGAGGTCACTCAAACCTAGAACCTCCTATATACCCCTTGCCACTTGAGCTAGGCTTAAAGGATGTTCACTTCTTAACTTTTTTGATAAGTATATAGTATAGATGTGGGAATTTATGCTTATCACACAAGTGATGCATCTGAAAACTATGTTAATATACTAACTTCTCATCTTGGCCTTGGCTAATTTGTTACTCAAGGTTGTAGCACATACTGTATGTGTGCTGCTAAAATTTAAATATTAAAGAAAGATATTGAAGAAATTTTAGAAAATTTTAAAATTGCATGAGTTAAAAAAAAAGGGATTATTAATAATGCTTGTGATTGGGTAATTATTTTGAATTAGCTAATTATCCCATGAACCTAGAGGAGAGAGACTCTTAGCATTCTCTTTCTAGATAGGATGCATGTGAAAATTTTAGATTGATTATATTAATCATGCATGGAAAAGATATATATGTATCTAAACTTGGGCGAACACTGGGAACTGTGGTCCTGGTAAGTGGCACATGGTACTTGATTCAAATCCTGCCACTGATAATACCTTGAATTTACCCGGTGTTGGTTGTTGTGGGGCAGTTAGCACCCCGAGGTTTGGGTCCCCATGGAGAGTCCTAAGGGCTTGACCATGATATTATATCTATGTATGTATCTAAACTAAGTTCTCATTTTAGCCCTGCTTGATCTTTTACCAAAGTTCATAGCACATACAGTATGTATGTATACTTTTTTAAATTTAAATATTAAACAAGGATATTGAAGAAATTTTAGAAAATTTTTAAAATTGTATGGGAAGTTAAAAAAGATGGGATTACTAGTGAAATGTGTTATGGGATAATTATTTTTAATAGGTAGTTGAGGAGAGGGAACTTAGGCTTTGATTTCTAGCTACATAAATGTGAAATTTTTAGATTGATTATATTAATCATGCATGGAAAATGCATGTATGTATTTATTGAATAAACTCCTCTTATCAAAATTCCTTTGTTGAAGAGGGAATAAAGACAAAATGGTTAATAAAATATTCAATTATTTTTCTGAATTGTTTGCCATTTCTGGGGTAATTTAAGGCGCAGAACAGAAGCATCACGAGTGCCACAGTCTCTAGTAAATCTGGTATATCTAATCAGAATTATTTTTTTGGTATTACACCCAAACAAAAATTTGAGACTAGTAGGAAAGTCTATAATTGCTTGAACTAGGAAGTTTTGTATATTCTTTTCACAACTTGTCACATATTTATTGGTGTTTATATTATGTTATCTACTATTTGTATCCTATTGGAATATCTTGTTTTAATAGGATAAAAGGTCATAGTCTTGCTGTTTCTGGAGGGTGTGTGTTTTCTTCTTTCTTTGATGCCTCTTGTATATCCCCTATGTACATGGGGTGTGCCCCATTTTGTTGGGCAGCTTATAGAAGACTTTTTTTTTTTTTTTTAATAGGTGGACAGCTTATATAAGACTTTCTGTCTGCCTATTTAAAAAAGGATGTCTGTAACTATCTGATTTTAGGGGTGCAAAATTCAGTACTGCTGTAATTTCTTATAAAAAGGATTGATTGATTCTAATTAGTTTGGGAACAATTGTTGCAGGGCAATTCTATATCAACTACCAAGTACAGTGTTTTTACTTTTCTACCCAAAGGACTGTTTGAACAGGTAAATTAGTTTTAAGCCTCTTGTGTATAAGATATGTAAAATTAGTTTCTTGCTTTTTTACATGCGTTCACTATTTTATGGTTCAACCAGGGGTGGCAATTTCTGGCCTAGCCTGCAAATCCAACTTGAAGCCAAACCCAAGCCCCTTCCTGATGTCAACACCCATCATCTTATTGTTGGATTGGATTTATGTTTTAAAATTATACTTTGTGGATTACAAGGCACATTAGGTAATAACTAAAATAATGGCTTCCCTTTAAAAGGCACAATATAAGTGGTTAAACCCATTAAGTATCCATTGTGACTAGTAGAAATTATAGTGGCACAATCACCTTTTTAATATGCTTAAAAAAATCATGAAACATGAAACCTAGACCTTCATTGATCTTTAAATGCCATTTTCTAGTGTAGTTGTATAACAAATCTATATATTTGTGTGCATATATTGAAATAGTAAGTAGGCAGGTTGGTTAGTCTATAATTAATTGCATTGAAGGCCTTAACCATGGCCCAACACACTAATTATAGTCTATAATTAGTGTGTTGGGCCATGGTTAAGGCCTTCAATGCAATTAATTAAGTAGTTTGGCATTGTTTAAAGTTGATACCTATCATCTCATATCTTTGGAAAACTGGAATCTCAACTAGTATTGTCAAAAGCAAAAGGTGATATCAAGGCGATAAGACTCCTTTTAGCCTAAGGTGAAAGGAGAAAAACAAGGCGATAGCCTAACTATAGTAATGCGATAAAAATATACATATATTTACTTATTCGATATTCAACAAATATAATTGTTGTCTTCAACAATCAGCACTGTTAATTTTTCATCACTCACGACGTCTTATAAAATTAACAAAATAGTAATAATTATTGAAAGTGTTAAATATTATACCCTATATTATAAAAAACATCATGTTGTTTAAAGATATTCATCCTATCTAAATGTATATTCTAATTTTTCAAACATCTAAAAAGCAAAATAAAAAACGAAATAAGAGATTGAACATTTTAGAGAAAAGCTTTAGGCATTATTATCATAGTTATTATTAAAATTAAAATTGTCACTACTTCCATCAAGACTAGATTGATAACCCTCCATCTTATTAGCTCTATGATTGATAATATAATATTTTATCTTATACTTTGTTTAATCCAATGTTAGATTGAATGAAATTATAATCTAAGTATGTTTAATCTTAATTCATGGTCAAAGGTGACCGCCTCTATGCCTTGTGCCTTATCCCAAGGCGATTGCCTAGGCATTGCCTCTTTGAAGTCGCCTTGCCTAGGTCTTCAAAAGGCGACTTTGATCTACCCTGCCTGGCCTAATAGCCTAGGCGACTTAGGCGATCGCCTTTGATAACATTGATCTCAACCAACCAATTGTCACCCTAAATATAGTTTATCTTTACTTATTTTCTTTATCTACATGCTCTTGAAAAATTTCTGTGTTTGCACTGACAGTTCAGGCGGGTAGCTAACCTCTACTTTCTTATGATATCGATTTTGTCAACAACACCAATCAGGTATGCTAAGTCAAACTAGTGATTAAAGGATAGTTTTTTAAGCATTACTCCATGGAGAGCATTACTCATGGAAGGAGTGTCCTTATGTTGTAACATATGCAATACAACAGATTTTATTTCTATCACAAAAAAAGAAAAAAGAAAAAAAAGGAAACAAGAAAATGGAAGAAAAAGGAAGGAAAGAAAGAAACACTGTGCGCTATTGACTGGCCAGTCTTTTTGGGATGCTTCTTGCGTAGTTTTGACAAAGTCTATCTCTGTCTGCATCAGATGGGTTACGCATGACCCCTACATATGATATTTTGGAAAACCTAGGACTGATTATCACCATTATCATTATTGCTGTTTTTTTAAAACTTTTTAATATTACTCTCTTTTGTGATTGGGGAAAAAAACTTACTAAGAAAAGGACTGGATGGGACTCTTACCAGAGAACAGACAAGAAAAATTCAAAAGATTATAGAATGAAGGGTACCAAAATGTTTGATCTGCAGTACAGTAATAAATGAAGAACTGAGTATTTGTCCTCTTAGTTGAAAAGTCTGCTTCAGTGTTGGCTAATGAAGGATCCTTAAAGTAGTTAACTTTTCATCTGATCTAAAAGTGGAAGAGTTTCTTTAATGATGCTAGAATGCCTCCAAGGAACCATGTTACATATCTCTTGGAAACCACCTTCAATAGGCATTTTTGCTTGGATTCCAACTAATAAATGATTCTTTTTCAAATTCCAAGGCTAAGTTGAAGAAAGTTGCTATTGTCCTCATCCAAAACCTCCACTATTTGAACTTGTATCTTAAATTTGATTCGCTTTGACTAATTCTAATATAAATAAAAATTATTTATTAGAAAACAAGAAGACAGGACCAAATCATGATAGACGGGAAGCATACAAGGACGCATTTAGAATCAATGAAAAGAAAGAATTATTCTTCCTTTATGAAATCCAAAGTAAAGCATTCATCTTGTCCTTAGTTGCATGTTTATGTTTTCTTTTTGTTTTCTATTCTCATTTTAAACCATTGCATCTTAAGCTAGGCCTTAAGCATCCTATCCTTATTGTCATAAAGGCCTTAAGAGCAACCTACACCTCTATAAATGCATGTCTCAAAAGTCATCACCCATCTTAACTCTTAATACTTTAAAGTAAATCTAGTATTCCAGTGACCTTGAGCACCCTTAGAGTGCCAACAAGTAGTGGAAGAATCCTCAATCAAATGCTAAGACAAAAGAGTTGGAAGTTCATCCTTAATATCCCCTCGTCATCAGCCACCAGCACAAAACATAGGTGGTTGCCCATTCTTGATGAAATTACTAATCAAGTTTGAAATCATCCCATCCCGTCCTTGTGAGAAATCAAAGCCTGTAAACGGTTGAACCCTTACCCTCCTTTAAGCACCAATCCTACTCCAAAACCTTGAACTTTTCCAAAATTGCTCTCCGCAAAATCTCTCTCTCTCTTGTGAATTTCCAAAGCATTTTTAAGGATAAATGGGTTTCTAATCTCTAAGCCTTCTTTCTTCTATTGAGTCCAAATTGTGGACCACTTGATTGAATGGATCTCCACTTGCGAAAAGGAAAATAGATAAGAATCTTTATAAATTTTTGTTGGTGATTTCAAACAAAGACCAAAATATTGAATGAAGACATGGTAGAAGTCTAAAAAATTGGTTTTGGTCTTTGCTTAATTAGTGCTAAATTAAGTAGTGCATTTTTTTAGTGCTGAATTACACTAGTGAAAAACTTATTAACATCAGCCAAATGTTTAGTGTTAATGCAATTTGATAATGAAAAAAATTAAGGTCTAAAAAATGGGTTATTTCATAATTTATTCATGCATGCAATGCAATTATGAAATTATTTAAATATTCTTTAGTAGTATTATGTCAGTAACATGTTAACACAACATATTGTGTAAGCATAGTCTATAAAACGATTACAAATGAATAAAATCTTATTAAAAAGATCAAAATGCTTAAGCCCTCCATAGAGAAATGTATGGTTTCACAGTGGAGTCAGTCCTTTGAAATCATTATTGAGGAGGTCAATGGAGGATTTGGAAAAGGTGAGCTTGTTCCGGTTGCTAGAGGAGGTGGAAGCTTGTTGCAATACAGTAGACAGGAAGGAGTTTTGCAAGGTTTGGGAGAAAGGAGGGAGTTTTTTCAAGATGAATTTCTGTTCAAACAGAGTTGGGAATTTTATTCAATTTCAGTTAAATCTGTGGGGGCCAAGAGGTTCACACTGGTCTTCCTTGAAGACAGAGGAGCGGTGGGAGGGTGGTCCATTATGGCCAAGAAGTTGAGGGATCTTGGTGTGGTCTCTTTCCCCCAAATTCAAAGTGGAGAGATGTTGCACCAGAGGTTAAAGGAGGGTAGCAGAAGGCAGGTAATGCTCGCAAAAGGGTCTTTCTTTAAGGTAGTGTAGAGGGAAAAATGGAAAATGGTGTAATGGATGAAGCGTTGTGGCTTCAATTAGGCTTGTTAGAGGTGCAACAGAGATAGGGGCTATTTAAAGGCTTCACACTTAAAAGGGGGTGTGAAGCTTTCCTTACTTGGAGGTGCTGTCATTCTCTTTGATTTTCAAGAAAGCTCTGATGCAATGCTTGTTTTGAGTAGTGGACGAAGGAGGTTCCAAAACAAATTAATTTTTTGGGATAGTTGGGCTCTTGAAGTTGGGTGCTTCTATAACGGGTGCACGTGAAAGAAGTCTAGGTGAGAATTTTGGGGTTGCCATTGCATTTGTAGTGCTAGGAGGTGTTTAGAAAGTTGGGTGACCATTGTAGAGGTTTTGTGGCTGTAGATGAAGATATGGCTCACTATAGCAATTTGTGATAGGCAAGGATTTTTGTGAAATCTGATGGGAGAAGAACGCCGGGATCTTTGCAGCTGGTGGTTAGCCAGGCAGGTTTTTTTTGCCCATTTGTGGTGGGAAGTTCCCCCATGGTTGTCTTGGGTGGTTGCAAGAAAGGGTTGCAATGAGCTAGAGGTTAGGGGTAAAGAGGTGGGGGAGCCATGTGCTTGAAGAAGCGTGGAGGGCTTTTCTTTGTCATTAAAGGTTGGGGTGGAGGACATGTTGCTAGTTGAAGATAGTTCAAGTAGGAAGCTAATGGCTTGCTTTGTTGTTCTTGCAAAAGTCCTTATAGGTAGGTTAGAGGTGGGAGTTGAGGGAGGTAGTAGGTTTGCAATGTTGATGGGTATGTCATGGTGGGCCATAAGTGTGTCACAAAAGTCCAAAGTAAAACGGTGTGGGCAACAGGTGGGAATGAGGGAGTGGGCCACAGGTCGAGTAAATGGGCCAAAGATGAGTTGGTAAAGGTTGCAGCAGTGGACCGAGTTGAGGTGGGCCTTTAAAAAGGGATGGGCATGGGAGAGCCCTTTCTTCAAAAGGTAGCTTTAGGCTATGTTGCATGGGTTTGGGTATGAGTGTTGAATGCGGGTATTTGTCAAGTTTCTGAACCTTCATAACTTAAATTTTAGGATACAGGGATTTTGCTAAAAGGATCCAAAAAACAGGCGGCTACTGGGATACAACATAATAAAAGAAGCATCAATTAAAAATAAATTGGAAATGAAGATTCCCTTCCCATATTTTTTGTCTAATCCATTTTTTTCCTCTTATCCTTAAATGTTTTTACAAAAAATTATTTTTTAGCTAGCACTTTTTTCCTTTAATGAAATTATCACTAAAAAAATTTGAAAGAATAAAATGATATCTATGAAAAAAAATAAAGCAACCACGCCCAAGGTAAAATAGGAGTGTCCAACTAGGATCTCGTGCCCACACCCATATCATGTCATGTTGACACGAGTATGCTGGTGAAATTGAAGGATCTGGGTATCATAGGCTTCAAGTATGATTATGAGAGCAAGATTGCATTATTTATTTTTCTGATATACTCGATAAATAATATTCACTTTTAACAATGCCTAATGCATAAAATTCATTTAAGCTCTTTAGATATCCTTAAGAATAATTTATCCACTTGGACAAGCCATGGAAAATCATCATGCTTTAGAGCTTCTTCATCTTTACTTCAAAACAAATGATTTAATCTTTTCCTAGTCAAGAGATTTCTTCAATCTCTTCTCAAGATCCATGATGGTTAGCTATACAGAAAATTAAGTATTCTTTTGTCTGTAATATGTGGGGGTGGGCAAATTTGTATATTGGTGCGGAGTCTCGCTCCCTTATAGGTTTCCTGGAGTGGATAGCCTCCAGTTGAGGGCTGATGGGTTTTTGTTGTTTTTTGGTCCTTTGTTGTGAGGCCTTCGTCGCCTCGTATACTCCCTGTATGCTTTGCGGCGTTTGCCTTTGCTAATATATGTGTGTTTACTTATCGAAAAAAAAAAAAAGATCCATGATGGTTAGGCTCAACTGAAACTAGTATCTCAACTTCTATAGCATGTCATTGAAGTGTGGGACTCGAGCATGGGTCAAGGAAGCTGGAATCTGAGATTGGTTAGAGACTTCAACGATTGGGAGTTGGACCAGATAGGTTATATGTTGACTCTGCTGAGGGATTTCAGAACTTCTACTGAGGATGATACAGTGAGATGGAAAGGGGAAGGCAATGGCGTTTTTGGGGCTAAGGGGGCCTACAAATTGCTGGTGGGGTCCTCAGCCTGTGCCTTCCCGAACAGACGCATTTGGTTGGATAAGGTTCCAACAAAAGTGTCTTTTTTTGCTTGGGAAGCCTCGTGGGGGAAGATCCTCACCTTGGATAAGCTTCAGAGAAGGGGGTGGCAGCTCCCGAATCGATGTTTTTTGTGCGGCTGCGAAGAGGAAAATGCGGATCATATTCTAGTTCACTGTACAGTGGTTAAATCTCTTTGGGAGATTGCACTCGCTATTTTTGGAGTCCAGTGGGTGTTCCCAAATTCAGTTATAGATGTGCTTCTTAGTTGGAGGGGTTCTTTTGTGGGAAAAAAAAGAAAAAATACATGGAATTCCATTCCGTTGTGTATATTTTGGACGGTGTGGAAGGAAAGGAACCGGTTAGCTTTTAGGGGAGGGTCTTTAGATATTCAAAAATTCAAGAATTTTTTTGTATGTAATTTGTGGAGGTGGGCTAGGGTGTACATTGGTGAGGATTCATATTCTCTTTTAGGCTTTTTAGAGTGGCTTGCGGTCACTTGAGGGTGGGTGAGGTTGTGGCAGCCTTTCTTCTTGGGCTTTTGAGTATACTACCTGTATACATGCGGCTTCTCAGCCTTCATTAATATATTCTGATGTTTATCTATCAAAAAAAAACTTCTATAGCATGTCATGTGATCCCTGGTAAGGCTTCCTTTTGCCCATCTGAACTGGTTTCCTAATGACCAATTATCAGAATTCAACATGAGAAGGCCATACAAAGGGCACAAATTTCTTTAGTTGCTGAACACTACTGTCACTTACTTTCTAGAACTCCTATACTAAAAGTAGTGAATCCTAGAACCTATAAAATTGGTGAATAGCCTAATCTTGGAATCCTGTCATTTTCATACATTAGATTGACTGGCTAATGTGGGTAGGCATAGTGTGAGTGTGGTTGTTGAAAAAGAAACATGAACTTTTGGATGTGCACTCAATGTTTTAAAAAGCAAAATGTGGTCTTAAAACATTTTGCCCAAATGAGGCAAGGTGAAAGCCTTGAGATGGAGCAATGCTAAGCCTCAACTTAAACAATAATTAAATAAATAATAATGAAAAAGAAGAGAAAAAATCCCAAACAATCGAAAAAATACTAATAAAATCACATGAAAATTGAATAATAAGGAAATTGTACAATTCATAATAATTAAACAAATCATTTGTTTGTCTATAGTCTCTAATTTAGTTCCTCTTTCCCTCTTATAAAATCCAACTCTTCTCACAACTTCATCAAATAATCTTTAACACCATCATCACTATGACTAGCAGGATCCTCCAAAGAATCATAATTATATCCAATTATTTTATTATTCCTCTCATCATGTCAATGTTTACCTGTTCTTCTTAATCCATCAGTTGTATTGATCTTTTTCCGACACTTACCAATAATAGGATAGTGATTATATATGAGCTTAGCTGCTACATGGCCAAACAAACCCTTTGTAAAAGGTTTAACCTTAGTCTTAGAACATAAAACAAAACTTATCTATACTAGAACACCATAAAAGCACAATTCATTAAATCCATTGAATATTGAGTTTTTACATTGTAGCTTCTTGTTTTTTTATTCTTGTTATTTAGTTTTTTCTTTGGTGGGAGGATTCCTCATCTTTCTTTTGTATTTCTTATTTCTATCTATATATCTTTTTGTTGTTTCCTATCAAAAAAAAAAAAAAAAAAAAAACCTCTTATAAAAGGCCCTAAATCTATTAAAAGCCTTCAAAAATTTTGAGGCTTAAGTCTAGATTAATCTTTACTCAAGTTGTAAGCCTCAATAGCCTTTGAAAACACTCAATTTACTCATAGGCTTACGATTTTTTTTATCTTGCAGTCCTGTGCATCCAATAACGAATGTGGTACCATTGAGTCTGGTGCTTTTTGTTTCTCTTGTTAAGGAGGCATTTGAGGACTGGGTGAGTTCATGATAATTTTTCCCTTTGCATGGGATGTCTGCCATAATATCCGGTGTTATTCTAGGTTAACCAGCGCCAGGATTTCTATGTAGTAGATGTCATTTTGCGTTAGTCTTAATATATGGAACAATTTTTCTAACTCCTGAAATTTGTGTTCTTTATGCCATTTTTGTTCAACAGAAGCGGCTACAAAATGATAAGGCAATAAACAATGCCCTTATAGATGTGTTGCAAGATCAAAAGTGGGAACGTATTCCCTGGAAGAAGTTGCAGGTTGGAGATATTGTTAAAGTAAGTACATTTTTCAGCCTCCTCATTTCTTTGTGCTCTTAAATAGCACTAGTAATGCTGGCAGTCTCATTCTCTGTTCCAGAGGCAATTACAGTTGCTGCATATGTTCAATCCTTGTCCATTAGTTTTCTTCCATTTTCTTTTCTCGTCTGATGGATGACCATTTTTTTGGTTCCTCCTGGGACTTGAATCTAGAACCTCTCATGTTTCTACCTAAACCCTTGCCTCTTGAGTTAAGCCACAAGGGCAGCTATTTTTTTTTTTTGGCTATTAACCTTACTTTCTGACAAAATAGTTTTGTTGCACGATATATTTATGCTTGTACCACTATTACCATTGTGTTGTTATTTTTTGCACACATCCCATATTAACTATTATTTCTTTTTGTATAGTGTCATCTCCTGGATAGGTAAAGGGGTGTGTGTGTGTGTTTGTATAAATGTCTTTTGTGTGTGTATTGGTCATTCTTGCATGACCAATATAATACTATACTAGTGTTTCATTCTTAATCATCTTTATTGCCCATTATACTTGCTATTCATATTTGTTCTGTAAGGCATGTGTATAAAAGTGTGAATTTTTTTTCTAATTTTTTTTGTCCGTTTATTTCATTAGAATGGGTTTGCATCATTTTCTGTGTGTAATTTTTTTGACACATGGTATTTTTTGGATTTTTGTGGTTGGATGTTTTGTATAGTGACCTTGAAGATATAGTTCACTTAGCATTAGGAACTTGCTACTTTTGCAGAATTTTTGGTCTCATTTGATGGGCTAGGCAACCCTAGTTGCCCTGGATTTTTGGATTTGGGAATGACAGTGGAATGCTGCCATAGGTCTTGGTCATCCAGTATTGGGGTTGTGCTCAGGATTTGTTTTTTCATTGGTGAGGGTGTGGAAGGATTGCTGTCTTGTCACGATGCAATTTCTGGGTGACCCGGAACTTGACCCTTTGACTCTAGGTCAAAGATTTGACCCTAAGGGTTACTCCTATCCAAGCTAGCAGTTAACTTCTATATCCTGAATTTTATTTACTCAATAATAATTAAGTGATTCTCACAATATACTTAATATTCAAATTTCAAAAATCCTCCTAAATTTGAGGTGTCACTAAAAACCCAAGTATTACATGTCTCCTAGCAAGACTTATGTAGAATGTGCCAACTTCATGGGGGAAATGAAGCATTTTGATTGTATAATAAATCTAAGTCTTGGAGTGGTGATTGTCTTGTTTATCTGGTGTTCAATTTTTGTGGTTATAATATATGTTGAATATAATGTATTTATAGTGTACAATCTTTCTTTCCTTTCTTAATATAGGTCACATATATGGTAGTTAGTTCAACCTAGCCTTGTATATATATATTTCTCTATTGTAAGAAGTGAACAACATGAATGAGAATTAAGGTTCTCTCTCTCTCTCTTTTAACATGGTATCAGAGCCAAGGGAGAAAACTTTATTCTTTCTGGTTTACCCGTGTAATTAATTCCGGGAATCCGTCCAGTGACCGTGTTTCATTTTGGTCACCTTTTCCATCTCCCAAAGCTTTCCGGTCAGCCACATCGTGGTCAGAAAACCCTCATCACCGTCAACATTTTTCCAGCGATATTTTCCGGCGACTTTTCCGGCAACTTTTTTTCCCCTGACAATATTTTCCGACATCGACCACATCATCAGGAGCGCAAAGAGGAGATTTGCAACTTTTCGCAAAGCACTGGAGCCAAAAACCGATCCACGTGCCTCCCACGCGCCATTTTTCTCCGGCGGCTTGAATCCTACGCGTCGACACGTGAGGGCGCGTGACCCACTTTCTGGTTTCGAGCTTCTACCAGCATGCTCGTTCGGCATCGTCTTGCACTTCTAAGCCTCCGTCTGTCCTCTCCGAACCCTGCTTTTCCATTTTTTTGGCATTTCAACCTCCGCGGGTCTTCTTTCAGCCTCTTCCGCCCTCCGATAGCAGCTCCCTTCCTTGGCCGAGACTTGTATGTGCCTTGGGAAGGCCTCTTCTTCATCTCTAGTCACTTTTCTCCTTTGTTTGGGTCCCGACATACCAGGTTCTTCTTCCACAGCTGTGATCTGACCTCCCTTTAAGGCTCTCTTCGATCCAAACGTGATTCAATCTCAGGTGAAGTGGATATAGTGACTAAAAATCCTATTTTTACATCCATCATCTTTGGATCTCCTACCATCACATCGGAAAAATTGATTGGTAGTGAGAATTATCTCTCTTGGTCAGCGTCCGTAGAACTCTGGTTTATGGGACAAGGTTATGAGGATCATCTTGTTACACTTGAGGATGCTATACCTGATGTTGACAAAGTGCAATGGAAGAAAATCAATGCACAATTATGCAGCGTATTATGGCAATCTGTTGATCCCAAAATTTTACATCATCTTCGTGCCTACAAAACCTGTTTTAAATTTTGGACTCAGGCTAAAGGATTATACACGAATGATATTCAACGATTTTATAAGGTGGTTTCTGATATTGTTCATGTGAGACAGTAGGACATGGATCTGTCTACTTATATTGGCCGGATTGCGTCTCTTAAGGAGGAGTTCTTAACTTTGATGCCTTTCACTAATGGTGTTGAAGCTCAACAAATACAGATTGACAAGTTCTTTATGGTGTTAACCCTCATTGGCCTCCGTCCAGATCTTGAGTTTGTCCGAGATCAGATTCTTGCTAGTTCATCAGTACCATCATTGGATGATGTGTTCGCTCGTCTCTTACGCCTCTCCTCTACTTAGACCTTGTCGACTGATGGTCCTTTAGATTCATCTGTGTTAGCCTCTTAAACTAACTCTCGAGGAGGACGTAGTGGCAATTGGGGTCGAGGACAACGTCCTCAGTGCACCTATTATAATAAGCTTGGTCACACTCAAGATCGTTGCTATCAGTTACATGGACTGCCTCCTCGCATTGCCCACATTGCTCAGTCATCTGATCCTCTGCTATCTCGATCTGACTCCGCTGCGAGTTCCACATCTCAGAGTATCACCCTTACTGGTAGTGATTGTGATGCCTATCTCCGATATCAGGTAGCCACATCAGCTTCTGTTGCTTCCGTTGCCCAGACCGGTAATGTCTCTGTCTGCTTTATTGAGTTTCCTTATCTTGGCCCGTGGATTCTAGATTCTGGAGTATCTGATCATATCTCTAGTAATAAACACCTTTTCTCCTCTATTACTACTACCTTTGCCTTACCTACTATTACTTTAGCTAATGGTTCCCAAACTATGGCTAAAGGTATTGGTTTGACTCATCCTCTCCCTTCCCTACCTCTCCATTTTGTCCTTTATGCCTTGAGTGTCCTTTTAATCTTATTTCCATCAGCAAAATAACTCGCACTCTTAACTGTTCTATCACTTTTTCTGATAAATTTGTGATCTTGCAGGACCGGAGTACGGGGAAGACGATGGGCATAGGGCATGAGTCTCAAGGCCTCTATCACCTCACATCACCTTCATCTCCTGCAGCTTGCATTTCCACCGATGCTCCTCTTCTCATTCACAGTCGTCTGGGTCATCTTAGTCTCTCCAAGTTCCAGAAGATGGTCCCTCGTTTTTCCATTTTGTCGTCGCTTGCGTGTGAGTTGTGTCAGCTTGGGAAACATATTAGTGTCTCGTTCTCAAAGCGTTTGAATAATCAGGCAAAGTCTCCTTTTGAACTTGTCCACACTGATGTTTGGGGTCCTTGTCGGACCGCGTCTACTTTAGGATTTCAGTATTTTGTCACTTTCATTGATGACTATTCTCGATGTACTTGGTTAGTTTTAATGAAAAATCGAGCTGAGTTATCTTGTTGAGATAACTCGTACCCTCCTTCACCATAGTCATGTTCCTTTTTGTTTTTAGGGGTATGCTGTTCTTACAACCTGTTACTTGATTAATCGTATGCCATCACCTATATTACATGACCAAATCCCTCATTCCCTCCTTTTTCCTACCTAAGCTATTTATTTCCTTTCTCCTCGTGTCTTTGGCTGTACTTGTTTTGTTCATACTCTCACACCTGGACAGGACAAGCTCTCCGCCAAGGCTACGAAATGCATCTTCTTGGGATACTCTCGACTTCAGAAGGGCTATCGTTGTTATTCCCCCGACACTCATCATTATTTTCTCTCCGCTGATGTCACCTTCTTTGAGGACTCTCCATTCTTCTCATCCTCTGAATCTCTTCCCATTTCTGAAGTATTGCCACTTCCCTATATATCCCCCCCTTCAGATGTGCTATCTCGTTCTCTTCAGGTTTATCATCGTCGACATCGTGCTGTTACTCCTCCTCTCTATTCAGCTAAGGTACCTGATGACTCACCTCTTGTCCCACCAATTTCTCCTACCCCGACCTTGTCATCTATTGACCATTTGCCTATTGCTCTTCGGAAAGGTAATCGATCTACTCGTAATCCTCATCCTATTTATAATTTTTTGAGCTACCATTGATTATCTTCATCCTATTCTGCTTTTTTCTCTACTTTATCCTCTGTTTCTCTTCCTAAGAGCACTAGTGAGGCACTTTCTCATCCTGGGTGGCAACAGGCAATGGTTGATGAAATGGCTGCTCTGCACTCCAATGACACATGAGATCTTGTTTCTTTACCTCCTGGTAAATCTACAGTTTGATGTCGTTGGGTCTACACTGTTAAAGTTGGTCCTGATGGTCAGGTTGATTGCCTTAAGGCCTGCTTGGTTGCTAAAGGTTATACTCAGATTTATGGTTGTGACTATGGTGACACCTTCTCTCCTGTTGCCAAGATTGCTTCTGTTCGCTTATTTCTCTCCATGGCAACTATGTGTCATTGGCCTCTTTATCAGTTGGATATTAAGAATGCTTTCCTTCATGGTGAACTTCTCGAGGAAGTGTATATGGAGCAACCACCTGGTTTTGTTGCTCAAGGGGAGTCTGGTTTAGTGTGCAAGTTACGCCGCTCTTTTTATGGCTTGAAACAGTCTCATCGGGCATGGTTTGGGCGATTTAGTTCAGTTGTTCAAGAGTTTGGAATGTTTCGGAGTGAAGCAGATCATTCAGTTTTCTATCATCATAACTCTTCGAGCCAGTGCATCTATTTGGTAGTTTATGTGGATGACATTGTCATTACAGGCAGTGATCATGAGGGTATCCAAAGACTAAAGCAACACTTTTTCAACCACTTTCAAACCAAAGACTTGGGCAAATTCAAGTACTTTCTGGGACTTGAAATAGCTTAATCCCGTTCAGGTGTGGTTATGTCACAAAGGAAGTATGCCTTAGACATCTTGGAAGAAACAGGTATGTTAGAATGTAAACTTGTTGACACTCCTATGGATCCAAATGTCAAACTTGTACCAGAACAGGGGGAGCCTCTAAGAGATCCTGGAAGATATCGACGACTTGTAGGCAAACTGAACTACCTCACCATCACTCGGCCAGACATCTCTTTTCCTGTGAGTGTGGTTAGTCGATTTCTACAGTCACCATGTGACAACCATTGGGATGCTGTGATCCGCATTCTTCTATATATTAAAGGAACACCAGGCCAAGGTAGGTTGTATGAAGACAGGGGCCATACCCAAATTGTTGGTTACACAGATGCAGACTGGGTTGGTTCACCCTCAGATAGGCGTTCCACCTCAGGGTATTGTGTTTTTATTAGAGGTAACTCAATATCCTGGAAGAGTAAGAAACAAGATGTAGTGGCCAGATCAAGCGCTGAAGCTGAGAGTTAAGGAAGTTGGAAAGCTTGGTCAATTATCATGTAGCTGGAAGGGGGTAGGAAGTGTGGAAAGAAGGGTTGGGAGTTGGTTTCAGTTAATCAATGAAGTTGAGAATGCTTTCTTCGAATGTTAGAGGGGCCAATGACAAAGAGAAAAGAAAAGTAATTAAGTCCCTAATTAGATTGCAAAGAGTGGATGTGGTTTGGTTACAGGAAGAGCTTTTCATGATAAAGAACAGAATGACCAAGTGATAAAAGTTTTGTTCCTTTGTAATCTTTCATCTTGGGTTAGCGTGTACTTAAGTGAAGGGTCAATGTCCTTGTTTGTTTTTGTACGGTGGGTGGGTTCTTCTTGAGGGTTAGGGTATTTTTTATGGTTCTGCTTTCTGGGCTTTGCTTCAGGTGCCTCTTGTATACGTCCTGTGTACTTTGGTGTAGTTTCTTCTCTTTCTAATTTATACATAACCTTCTTTACCTATCAAAAAGATAAAGCTGAATGGTGATGAAGAGTTAAACTAGCAGGACTAAATGGTCGGGATTCAAGGCATTATTCAGTTGTGTTGAATTCTGTTGCATACACTTGGAAATCACAGATGTACAGGAAATCGTCTTAATGTTAACCTGCCCAAGTTTGTACTGTTTTTTCTTCTATTACAGAATTTGTGGGGGCCTGTGGAGGGGGAAACTTAGCATTTTTTCGTTAACAAATTTACAAGTGTACTTTTTGTATCTAACTTGAAAATGATATAGCCATTCTCCTTTGAGAAGAAGATTTATGATCCTAGGTCATGTTTAGTTTGGCAGAGTGCAGTCCACAGGATATGGATATCCCAAGATATCGTATTAGTCTGGATATTTGAACTGTATGATATCCCATTCTGGTGTTCTCTATTTGGTCAGAATAAGGTCTATTTTGATTATCATTTTTTGGTGGTCGACTGAAATCATGTCATTTGTTGATTATGCGTGAATCTACACTATAATTTTGAAGAGAAAAACATCAAATGAACATGGAATTCATCAAGGGAAATGACTGAGCTTGATTAAAAATAATCAAAAGTTCCCAGTTTGATTTTAAAATAAGATGGTGATAGGGAGACTCACACATGAATAGTGATTGGATAGCTAGTAGGATCTTCTTGAAATTGACTGAGAAGCTATACAGCGGTGTTGTTTGAAGAGAAAAGATGGACTCCTTGCAAATTAAGGATGTGGTGTAGTTTGAAGAATAGAGTAACTGTTTGTAAAATGAATAAGTTTAAAAACCTAGACCTTAATTCTGATAAAAAAAAAAAAAAAAACCTAGACCTTAATTATGTCAAGGTGGTTGTATCATAAACCTCTGGGATTTTATTTACATGGTATGAAAGTCTCACTCTCCTCATAGATCTCTATATCCAATCAAGGGATACAAGTGTTGCTATGAATAAATTATCTTGTCCTCTTAACCTACATAATGGTGACCCAAAAGTTTGAATACGATTGCATTTCTTATCCCATGTGTTTAACCAGATGTTGCTGAATTTATGTTGCTTTTTAATTGATTAGGATATATATATATATATATTTTTGATAAGTAAAAGCAATTGTATTAAGAAAGCCTGATGTACACCTGAAAGTATACAGGATGTATACAAGGCAACAAGGCCAAAAAGAAAAGGAAGAGCAACAAAATCACCCCCTTACATCCCAACCAATCAATGAAATCGAAAATGGACCATGATGTACAATCTACATGCACCCTAACCCAATCTGAAAACATGTACAAAAAAGACCATAAAATAGTTTGATCCGCTAATTCAGTATCTTCAAAGACTCTTCTATTTTTCTCCTTCCATAAGGTCCAAAATAAACATAAAGGGGCTGCATTCCATGCCTTTTTTATTTTCTTTGCAACAAAGGAGCCGTTTTTTAATATAAGAAATTTCTAGAAGTTCTATACAAAATTGTGTGTTTCTCTGATTGCAGGTTAAGCAGGATGGTTTCTTTCCTGCAGATATTCTGTTCCTTGCTGGTACAAACCCAGATGGTGTTTGCTACATTGAGGTTTTTTTCCCTTCTTTTATACCCTATTTGAGTAATTCTTTATTTTTTGGAGCTTAACACAGTTAATCTGATAGAGTGGGATTTTTTTTTTTATGGTAATTCATTTTATTCATTTTTTGGTTTGTTTTTTTCCCTGCTGTTTTCTTTTAATCACAGACTGCAAATCTGGATGGTGAAACAAATTTGAAGATCAGAAAAGCATTGGAAAAGACTTGGGACTACTTGACTCCAGAAAAGGCCTCAGAATTCAAAGGTCTGGGCAAAACTTATTCTGCAAGCTATATTACTAAGGATGTTTTGAGGTTTTCTAGAACTTAGTTAAGATGGAAAAGTTTTCTTATATCTGAAGCCGCAGCTTTAGGCAGTATTTAAATCTGAATTAGAGTTAGGCAAATAAAGTGGGTTTACCATTAGAGAAGTGGCAAATGTGACCTATGAGAAAACATTTTAAGAAACAATAGTCCTTTGACTTGAATTTCTTTTATTTCTTTTTCTTACTTCCCACTTTATTTGTTTGTTTTGTTATTTTTTTCCCTGAAAAATGCAAGAGAAGTGGAGGGATGGAAATAAAAATAGAGCACTCTCTCTTAATTTTATTTGCAAACAGGGTAACCCATAGATATTTATTTTATTTTATTTTTTATTTTTTTTAATAGGTAAAGAGAAATAGTATATTTAGAAAGAGGAGATGCCAAAAACAGTTCCCTCAAGTATACAGGAAATATACAGCAAAAGCCTAAAGGCTCGCCCTAGAGGGAAAGGGAAAGAAACAAAACAATCACCTACCCTTACTTTGAGCCTAACCAATCAATGAAGTTAACAAGAGAATTAAGGTTCATATCCACAAACACCTTAGACCAAGACCACAAATTACATACAAAAGAATTTTTCAATATTTGGATTGGTAACCCCTCATTGTCAAATGCTAACAAGTTTCTTTCCTTCGACATTGTCCAAAATATACATAAAGGAGCCACTTGCCAAACCTTTTTACGAGCTTTACCTACGAAGGACCCATGCCACCCAAGGAGAGTTTCCTTAACTGAGCAGGGGAGAACCTAAGACACCCCTAAGAGGGAAAAGAGCAGATGCCAAAGAACTCACGACTTTGCACAGTGAAGAAGAATATGATTGATCGTTTCGACTTCAAAGTGTCAAAGGAAACATCTATTTGCCAAATGGAACCCTCTCCTTTGGATCTGGTCCAGAGTTAAAGCCTTTTCCCCAAGTTGCCTCCCAAGCAAAGAAAGCCACCTTAGGTGGTGTACAAACTCTCTAGATGCTGCTACTAGGGAACAAAATAGGGTCTTCGGGCTGCAAAATGGAATAAAGAGATTTGATCGAGAAGTTCCCACACCTTGATGCTGTCCAAATCACCTTGTCACCCACATCCCTGTGTATCCTAGTTGTTTGAATCTTTAGCAAAAAACGCTCCACATAATCTAACTCCCAATCATTTAAGGCCCTAGAGAATCGATGGGTCCAACTACCCCTTTCATCCTCGGGGTTCCAAATTTCTGCCACCCAAGCTTCCTTAGACAAAATGAGGGCAAATAAGGAAGAGAAAAAAATTACAAAGTGGCTAATCTCTACACCACTTGGTTCTTCCAGAATCCCACTCTTTGACCATTACCCTCTTTGACCATTATCCACTTGGAAGGCCAATCTATTACTCAAAATATCCCACTCCTTTCTTATAGCTTCCAAAGGGCCTCTCTTTCATTGGCATACTGTTAACTCCATTTGCATAAGAGAGCTTTATTCATTGTAGAGAGATTACTCACACCCAATCCTCTCTTCTTTTTCTCCAAATCATAGTTTTAAAAGGCTCAAGGTGCACCAAGGCGCAAAGTAGTCCTGGAGCCTGAGGCGCAAGGCGCATCTAAGGCGCGGGCTTTAGTGAAGTGAGGCGCACCCTATTTCCCCTTTATTTTTCTCCTATTTTCCCCCTATTTTTCTTCTTCTTTTTCTTCTTCTTCACTTCTCCAGCACGGAAGAGGCTAGGGCAAAGAATGGCAGTGGTCTCGGGTTGAGAAAGACCAGAAAAGGGGGCTGGATGGAAGGAACAGGCCAAGACGGCGTCGTTTTGGCCAGTTTTTTTTTTTTTAAAAGAACAGGGTCCAAAACGACGTCGTTTTGGTCCCTATGCACTTAAATGAACAGGCTCCAAAACGACGTCGTTTTGGGCCCAGAAAAAAAAAAAAAAAAATTAGGGCTGGCGCCGCTGGCCGCGTCTCTGCAACTCGACTGGAGGAGGAGGAGGAAGAAGAAGAAGAAGAAGAAGAAGAAGGAGAAGGAGAAGGAGGAGCGCGTACCTGGTCGGGCCGTCGGAGGCGACTTGGGCGACTGCCTCGCGCCTTGCGCGCTTAAGCGGCGCCTTCGTGAAGGGGAGTCGCCTCCCTTCAGGCGAGGCGCCGGAGGGTGGCGTCGCGCCGCCCCGAGCCTAGGAGCGCCTTAGGCGCGCCTTTCAGAACTATGCTCCAAATAAACCATTTTCCATCTTATTAGATGCTGTTTCTGCACAAGAGCCCCACCACCCCAAAGAAAAATCCCTTTGAATCTTCTCCAACTGCAACTTCACCAACCTCGACATACAAAGAAAGACATGAAATACATTGACATGCTAGAAAGAGTGCTACAAATTAAAGTGAGCCTCTCTCCCTTAGAGATATATTGTCTTATCCACATGACTAACCTTTTTCAAAATCTGTCTTCAACACGATCCCAAACTGCCATAGATTTGAAAGGAGCCCCCAAAGGAAGACGTAGGTAGCGAGAAGGAAGGCTGCCCACCTTACACCCTAACTCCAAGGCCAAGTCATCAACATTTTCCACCCTTCCATTATGGCTAAGGGAAGGGGATAGAAATACGGACTATTTCCATCGTATGGAAACTGCGCATCGAAGAGTTAATTCCTTGGACAAAATCAAGATAAATGGGGTGTAGTTATCAGAGGAACAAGAAGTGAGGGAAGGGGTAGCGAACGCCTTTCAGCAGCTGCTCTCAGAAAATTCGGATTGGAAGGCGGATATAGAGGGATTGCAGTTAAAGCAAATCAGCCAACAGGAAGCGGAGTTGCTGGAGCTCCTTTTTCCTGAGTCTGAGGTCCTTGCTGCTTTAATGGATATGAATGGGGACAAAGCCCCAGGACCGGACGGGTTCATTGTGGCTTTTTGGCAAAGCTGCTGAGATTTCGTAAAGGAGGAGATATTGGATATGTTTAAGGAGTTTCATGAGCAGAGTTCTTTCGTTAGGAGCCTCAACAATATGTTTTTGGTATTGTTACCGAAGAAAAGGGGGGCTGAGGACCTTAGGGATTATAGACCCATCGGCCTTTTAGGGGGGCTGTATAAATTGTTGGCTAAGGTGCTAGCCAATAGACTCAAGAAAGTGATAGGAAAAGTGGTTTCCCCCGATCAGAATGCGTTTGTAACGGGGAGACAGATTCTAGATGCCTCTTTAATTGCAAATGAGGTGATTGATTCATGGCTAAAAAGGGGAGAGAGAGGCCAATTTGCAAATTGGATATAGAGAAGGAATATGACAACATTAATTGGTAGTTTTTGCCAATGTTTTAAAAACCGGACCGGACCGGCCGGTCCGACCGGTCCAACCGTCGACCGGTCACCATTCCGGTCCGATCCGGTCATTTGGACCGGATGGGGATCGAACCGGGGTTGAACCGCTCGAACCGGCGGTTCAACCGGTGAACCGGACAAACCGGCCGGTTCCAAAGGAACTGGTCGATTCAAATAATTTTAATTTAAAAAAAAAAAATTACAAAATAAAAACATTACCCTCTCATTGTAAGCATGAAAGGAAGGATTCCATGTTGGGCCTGTCTTATGACACAACCCACATGCCCACTCCCATTACTGTGGGCTTTTTTTTGAGCCTATAAGACCATGCCAAGCCTATGCTGAGGATGGCTTTTATAGGAGTCATTTGACTCCTTGTTCCTCTCATTTTCCGATGTGGGATTGCTAAAATATCAATGAAAAAAAACATAACAAAACTCCACCAAGAGGATTTGAACCGTGGACCAATCTTTTGCTATAATCCACCTAAGGCACCACTCGGCTACATGCTTTTTATTAACTAATATGCCAAACAAAACAATATATATTAGATTTTAAATTTTTTTATAATATTAAATAAAAATAATATAATATTTTTAAAAATTATGAAATTAGTTTAAATTTTCATTTTTTTTATATATTCACATTTAAATATTATACATATTTCATTTAATAAAATTTAAAATATTAATATGATTTAATTTGATAATATTAAAGATATAAAATAATATTATTGATGTTTAATTTATTCATATATATTTTAAAATTTTTATAATTATTTTTAATTTTAATAATATATAAATTATATATTTATGACGTCACCGGTTCGATAGCGGTTCGACCGCCGGTCCGACCAGTGAACCGTGAATCGGTAACTTTTCCGGTTCGATCACCGGTCCGGTTCTGAAAACATTGGTTTTTGCTGAAGGTTTTGCAAAAAATGGGGTTTGGGCCAAAGTGGCTGGGATGGATGTGGAGTTGTATATCTACAGCCAAGTTTTTAGTTTTGGTGAACGGAGTACCAGCCGGGTTCTTTCCAAGCTCCAAGGGGTTGCGTCAAGGGGATCCTCTTTCCCCCTATCTATTTGTTATGGGAATGGAAGTGTTAAGTGCTCTAATTAGGAGGGCTATTGAAGGGGATTTTATCTCTGGGTGTAACATATGGCGAGGTAGAAGACAGACTGTCAATATTTCACACCTACTCTTTGCTGATGATACAGTTGTTTTCTGTGAGGCAAAGAAAGAGTACATAACGCACTTGAGTTGGATTCTATTTTGGTTTGAAGCTGCTTCAGGGTTAAGGATTAGTTTGGCAAAAAGTGAAATTTTACCGGTTGGGGAGGTGGAAGAGGTGGATGAGATGGCAGTGGAACTAGGGTGTAGGGTGGGACAGCTGCCTGCAGTTTACTTGGGGCTGCCATTGGGGGCGCCAAATAAGGCCTCTTCCGTGTGGGATGGGGTGGAAGAGAGATTGAGGAGGAGATTAGCCCTTTGGAAACGTCAATATATATCCAAAGGTGGGAGAATTACTCTTATAAAGACCACGATGGCTAGTACGCCCTTATATCAAATGTCCCTTTTCCGCATGCCAAAGATAGTGGCAAGGAGGTTAGAAAAGTTGCAAAGAGATTTTTTGTGGGGAGGGAGTAATCTGGAAAAGAAAGCCCACTTAGTCAATTGGGAGGTGGTTTGTGCGGATAAGGAAAAGGGAGGCTTGGCTTAAGAAAGCTAGCCCTTTTGAACAAAGCTTTGCTTGACAAATGGTTATGGAGACTTGCTTGCGTCAAGGAGGATCTTTGGAAGCAGGTGCTTATGGCAAAGTATGGGCAGGAGGATTTTGGTTGGAGGACAAAGAAGACAAATGGGGCGTTTGGAGTAGGGGTTTGGAAGGAGATTCTAAAGGAATCTGTTTGGTGCTGAGAAAATTTGGCGTTTAAAGTGGGAAAAGGCACCAAAATCAGAGTCTGTACTGATCTTTGGTGTGGGTGTACAATACTGTCCCAAAGATTCCCGCATCTTTATGCTATGGCTGTGCACAAGAATGCCATAGTGGAAGAGATGTGGGACCAGAATTTTGGCCAAGGTGGCTGGAATTTAAGGTTCCTTGGGGACTGTAATGATTGGGAATTGGACATGGTTGGCAATTTGCTTCTTGATTTGAGGGGTCACAGGATTACTATGGAGGAAGACTCGGTTTTTTGGAAGGAAGGAAGAAACGGGCAGTTTGGTGTCAAGAAAGCGTACAGCCTGTTGGCAAGCCCCATTGCTGCCGTTTTTCTAAAAAGTAATGTTTGGGTGGATAGAGTTCCAACCAAAATTGCGTTTTTTGCGTGGGAAGCCGCTTGGGGGAAGGTACTTACTCTTGATAGGCTTCAGAAAAGAAGGTGGCAGCTTCCTAATTGTTGTTTCTTATGTGGGAGCGAAGAGGAAACGGTAAATCATATTCTAATACATTGTACAGTGGCCAGAGTGCTGTGGGATATTGTTCTTGGTTTGTTTGGCGTTCAGTGGGTTTTTCCAGAAACTGTAAAGGGGGTTTTATTTAGTTAGAGGGGTTCTTTTGTGGGGAAAAAAAGGAAAAAAATTTGGAAATCCATTCCGTTGTACATTTTTTGGACGGTTTGGAAAGAGAGGAATAGACTAGCTTTTTTGGGGGGGGTTGTTAGCAATTCAGAAGCTTAAAGATTTTTTTGTTTGTAATTTATGGGGTTGGGCTAAACTGTATATTGGAGAGGGGCCACTCTCCCTTATAGGTTTTTTGGAATGGTTGGCTTCTAGTTAAGAGTTGGTGAGTTTTTGTTTATCTTTTTTGGTTGCAAGGCCTTAGTCGCCTTGTATACTCTCTGTATGCTTTGTGGCTTTTTTGCCTCTTGTTAATACATGCTGCGTTTATCCATAAAAAAAAAAAAAACATTTTCCACCTTTCCCACTAAAATTAGCCTTCAAAGTTGATTCTCAAACCAAAACAAGCCTCGAACCACATTAGAAGCCAACTCAGATTAGTCATTTTGCCTTGAGAGAGATTGCGGAGGAAAATCATTCTTAGAAAATTTGGGGAGGTGGAGGGGGGTTGGACTACTAGAGGGGTGGGGGATTCTTTTGGGATGAGCCTTTGGTAAGACATTAGAAAAGGGTGGAAAGAGTTCAGTTTTAGAACTAATATCTGAATAGGAAGTGGTAGACGTACAAGATTTTGGTGTGAGAGGTAGGGACGGGAGTCTAAGTTGAAAGACGTTTACACTTTTCAGGATAACATCCCACAAAAATGCTACAGTGGCAGACTTATGGGAAAGAGAAGGGAGTAGAGGTGGTTGTTGAGAGTTTAAATTTAGAAGACCCTTCCAAGATTGGGAGTTAGAGGAGGTGAAAAGTGCAAGAAGGGGAGAACACTTTAATTTGGAAAGATGATAGGAGGGGAAAATTCAATGTGAAGTCATATTACAATTCTTTGAGGGCTGAGAATAATTTAATATTCTTAGTCAAAGAGATATGGGGCTCCCGTGCTCCTCTTAGAACATGTTTTTTTGCTTAGGAAGTTGTTTGGGGGAAGATCTTAACTATAGATACTTTAATGAAGAGGGTATGATCCATGATCAACAAATGCAACCTTTATAAAGATGGTGAAGAATCAACTGATTACATTCTTATTCATTGTAATTAGACAAGAGAGCTTTGGACCTTGTTAGTAGTCTTCGGTTTGGTTTAAGTGTTTTCCAACTTTAGTGAGAAATCTTCTCCTACAATAGAAACTTAAGGGGCTAAAGAAGAAGAAAAGAGTAGTTTGACGCTTGACTTCGATTTGCTTATTTTGGTGTATTTGGAAAAAGCGCATCTGGAGGACTTCCGAAGATGAAGATTTGTTGGATCAAAGATTGAGGAATTTTTTCATTTGGTGGCTTTTAGAGTGGTCCAAAGATTCATTGGAATTGGACAATCCCTCTATTTTGAATTTCCTAGATGCACTTTATTTTGGCGCTTTGCACTTCTTTAGGATATCTCTGTTTTAATTGATGCTTGTTTTGGTTTATTCTGTGTATACTACTTGTATACGTAGGGTGTGCCCCCTTTTTTTTTGGCTTTTCTTAATACATGCTTTTGTTGTTTATCAAACAAAAAGGAGGGTTGTCAAATTGAGCTCATTGTGTATATAATGCCCTTGAGGCCTGACTGAAGTGGTAAAGGGATGGGGAGGGTTTGTGGGAGGTTCCAGGTTCAAGTCTCAATGGGGACAAAATTTTACCTATTAGAAAAAAAAAAAAAAAAAAAGTGTTCATTGGATATATAATTCCTGTGAACATAACTCTATGTGTAGTAAGGAGTTGTTGGATAGTTATTTTTTCACTTCTTGATGGATCTTCATTGCTGAAAGTTTTCCATATTAGCTTCTTTGCCTGATTATTGTCGGGAAGATGACATTTGCAAACAGGTTCTACTGAAAATTCGTTAGTTTAGGTGATATGTCTGATTATTGTAGGGTGTAAACAGTTGTAACAAGTATGTGGTTTGTTGCAGATGAGGTTGTTTGCTAAATCATTTTGATCAGATGATATATATGTGTGCCAAAATACTGGTAATTTTACTGCTACCACTTAAAGAGTTGAAGTGGGATCAAACATTACTCAGTTCACATCTCTTCATTTAGCCTAGTCTATATCCACAGCTTATGCAACTCTATACCGATGCCCCGCTACTACTTAATTAATTAATTAATGGCTAAGTTCTTTCATAACCTGAGCTTTCCTTAACCAGCTGACCTTACTTCGTAACCTTAGCCTCCCTTTCTTTATAGTTCGACTAAGTGACTTCGTAACCTTAACGTACTTTCTTTCTTACTGTAGCATAGGCCTTCGCCACTTCAAACGGGTTTTTCTTCCTATTTTCTTTTTTGAATTAGAAAGAACGGTTACTTATTCAGGGGGGATGAAAGGCTAAGAAAGGGATCATGGGGCTTTATGATTGGAGAAAGGGAAGGGGCGTGGTTGGTGCGTCACTGGGTTCAATTTTTGGGCTGTCTTTTAAGATGATTGCTTCCAAGAGAAGTCTTTATTTCAGTCAAAAAAATTACAATCAAGTTCATCATGTTGCATGCTTTCTCTTTTTAATTTTCTTACAAGTTTATTTATTTTATAACTGCAGGTGAAGTACAGTGTGAGCAACCAAACAATTCATTGTACACATTCACTGGAAATCTTATAATCCAAAAGCAAACTTTACCCCTCAGTCCAAATCAAATACTTTTGAGAGTATGATCTCATTTTCCTTTTTCTCATTCATTAGTAAATTGTTATCTTTATGTCAATAGGGGTTAAAGTCAGCACATGCTTCTTGCTTGCTTCTCAGTTCTCGTACATTTTTGTGACCTTTGGCTATTATATATTCTTGCAAGTTGCAGCCCTTGAATCTCTGTTAGGACTTGTTAAAGCAGCTCTTTTATGCAATTTTAATTCTCTGAACAAGAATATTCTATTGAGCTTTGTTGAATTGAATGAAATATTAACCCCTTTTTGTTTGGTTGAATGACATATTGTCCCCTTTTTATTTGATTGACTAATTTATCCATCTTCTGGATTTCCTTGTTTGATCATCCCCCCACTGTTCTTAAATAATTAATTTTTATTTTGCTGTATACTCTTGATAGGTGAATCTGAATGGCTTACTGATTTACTATATGTTTTCAGGGATGCAGTCTAAGGAATACTGAATACATAGTTGGGGCTGTTATTTTTACAGGACATGAAACAAAGGTTTGTTGTCATAGAGTGAAGTTTAATTATAGCATGAAGTTCAAATCATACTTCCCATTTTTTTTCTTTCTGCTCCTTTCCCTGTTAGGCTGTGGTATCCTCAATTCAATGATGATGGAAGTAGTTTCTTTGTCTATTGAAATTGATCCTTTTTTGTATGATTTTCAATCAACTTAGCATTTTTGTGAAAATAATGACATCTGCTTTCATAAGCTTGGATCCCTGACTCTTAAAGCTGTTTTCTTCCACTCCTATGGATGATATTAGATTCTTTGAAAATTTTATATCAACATGTGCTAGGGATCTAGCTTCCTTGCTCTTGTATTCTTTGGTATGTCTCTCTTGCTCCATTCATCTCTTATGTTTACACTTCTTGTTTAATGTGGGGCTTGTGGCTGCTACCCATGATTGCAGGTTATGATGAATGCCATGAATGTTCCTTCCAAAAGGAGTACTTTAGAAAGGAAACTTGACAAACTTATACTGGCTCTTTTCGGTGGCCTGTTCCTCATGTGTCTCATTGGAGCCATAGCCAGGTGGTGCCATAAGCTAGTCTTTGTTCTTTCTGTGTTTCTATTATTTTGGACTTTGGCTTTCATAATATGGTTTCCATACCTTTGTGAGTTTTCCTCATGATGATGTTTTTGCTCATGAATTTTCCAGTGGTGTATTCATAAACCGCAAGTACTACTACTTAGGCCTTGGTGCAAGTGTTGAAAATCAGTTTAACCCAAGCAACAGATTTCTGGTACTACTTGCTTACTGTGCAATGAAAGAGATCTCTGAAATTAGACCCGGTTCTTTTGTTTCTGGGGTTTCCATTCATTTTCTCCTTTAATTCTGGTTATTGGTCTTACAGGTTGCTACTCTGACTATGTTTACCTTAATTACTCTGTATTCAACGATTATCCCTATTTCCCTATATGTTTCCATTGAGGTAGGTGGTGTTGTGTGTTATAATGTTGTTTTTTGCTGAACTATGGATATGACTTTTGTTAAAGGTTTCTTTTAATTCTTCTTTCCACAACCTCAGATGATCAAATTTATCCAATCCACTCAATTTATTAACAAGGACTTGCATATGTACCATGTTGAAACCAATACCCCTGCACTGGCACGGACTTCCAATCTGAATGAGGAACTTGGACAGGTAAATAGATGATATATTAATCTTTCTTGAATCAGATGCTAGCATAGTTCTTTATAATTCTAAACAAATAAACTAGTATTTCCAATATAGTGTTTAATTTTAAGAAAAGGAAAAAAAAAGAAAAACTTTTATTTCAATTCTTATTGACTTGTTCTTTGTTAATTTACCTTTATAATTTACTGTTAAGGTTGTCTAGTGAGCCATTTTGTTTTGCAATGTTTGTTTGATCAGGTAGAGTATATATTTTCTGACAAAACTGGAACCCTAACAAGGAATTTAATGGAGTTCTTTAAATGTTCAATTGGGGGAGAGGTCTATGGAACTGGTATTACTGAAATAGAGAAGGGGGGAGCAGAGCGCCGTGGAATAAAACTTGAGGAGGTACACTTGGCTATGATATTTTGATAAATGATATAACTTGCTGATTGTGTATTAGTAATTTTAACTTTGTTAGATTTCTCATAGGTGCATAAATCCAGTAAGGCTGTACATGAGAAGGGCTTTAATTTTGATGATGCTCGGCTCATGCTCGGTGCTTGGAGGAATGAGCCTGATCCTGATGCATGCAAGGTAGATTAGTGTATTTGAACTGTTAACACATTTTCCATGGAAAACATTGCATCACTATATGTATTGCTTTTATTTTATTTTATTTTTTATTTTTTTATTGTTATCATATGTAGATGCATGTGGTACATGCACAATTCTACTATATTTGGCAAGCTTTGAGAAGGACCATTGTTGAGCTTTTTCCTTACAATAATTCTTATATTATTCTTTTAAAACGATTTTAAAAACACTATAAGAGTATTTGTTGTGTTTTTTTCTTTCTTGTCTCCTCTGCAAGACAAAAGCTTCTAGTACTTATCATTTGATGATGCGTGTTTTGTGCCCTCTTCTACATTAAAGGAAGCCTAATTCTTCTATCTTTTGTATTTGAAGGCCTGTGTAGTTTTTGCTAGAAGAAGAGGTTTTTATTTTTATTTTTAAACCAGAAACAAACAATTCATTGATATTATTTTTTTAAGTACAACCAAAGGATCAGAAATCTTTAAAAAAACACAAAGGATAATAAAAAAAGAAGGGAGAAGTACCTAACTAGAGCATCAAGATATCTATATAGATCAAGGGTCAAGAACATGCACAAAATATTTTTTAATAACTAGTAGTGTTTTTTAGTTCTCTCTCTTTTATGGCAATGCCTTTTGGCAACTTTTGTATAGGTCCAGTTTATTCTGTTGTATAGCTTCCTTCACTTTTATTTACAATATTTTCTTGCTTACTTATCAATTCTTTTTAATAGGTAAATTTTTGTGCCCATTGAGACTCGAATTTGGAACCTCCCACAAACCCTCCCCAACCCTTAACCACTTGATCCAGGCCTCAAGGGCAAGAACATAGAGAAAATGTGGAAACAATGTTCTAATCAAGGAGTAATCCCTTAAAAAATAAACCATTTGGTTGGCTCCATGTTTTGCAGAACAATTTGCACTATCACTAGCTAAACTTGGGGACTAAGAAAAGAAACAACCTAAGTTGCTAGCTAGATCTAGAATTTAATGAGGCCATATGTCATACTTTCAAGGATATTTTTCCGATTTAGACACCTATCAGATCACTATTGCAGAATCCCCTTCCACCAATAAATTAAAAGGATTAAATGCCTTGACTTATAATAAGCCCTCTAAAAAACTTAAAATCTCTATGTCAATAGCCAGCTACTCTCTTACTAGTTTAGAGAAGGCTTACAACATTGGACCATGTTTCTCAGCCTGGGGTTACCTAGAGTATGCTTATCAAAGTTTGACTTAATCAAACTCATTGGAGGCGAGGTCCATATTGAAAGCAACTTAGTATCTTCCCTCTTTGACTTGCAAACCACGTTTGAATCAAGTTGTAAGATGTTCAAAGGAGTACTCTGAAAAGCTTTTGAGGTAGAAGCCCATGGGGAGGAAGGAATAGAAATATATCTAATTCCAAATAAATTTCAAGGCCATTCATTTATACTTAAAAATCCTTGCTTCCTCTCCATCCAAACTATTCATAACAAAGTTAGACAAGCTATACGTCGAAGTGCCATCCTTAAAGAATATCCCTAGATCTCTTAATTATATCTATTATGCTCCTAGGAGGACCCAATCTATTCTAGGAAGGCTATATAACAAAGGCTCAGAGTTGTTGGGCACTGTGAAGAAGATATTTAGTTGATTCCATGCACCTTAGGCACATAACACAATAATCTGAATTGAAAGTTTTGAAAAGCCTCCTTACTTATAGCAAATCATTGCTGTTGACTTTCTTATTGCCATCAGCCATGCAAAAGCCTTAACTTTACATGAGGTGCTAGATTTCTAGATGATGCTGGTTGGGGAAAAAGGGCTTGGAATAGAGGGCTTGGTATAGAGGGCTTAGAAAGAGCTGAAAAGAAAGAGAAAATAAGCTTGAGAAAGTCAATGACCAAAATCTCTCATCCGGGAAGGAAGGCGATAAGCACACGAGGATAAGAGATGGATGAAACTTTTGAGCTCTTCATTTTCTGGATCAGTGTGGTTACCACAAATATCAAAGTTTCAATCTAAAGAGAAGAAGAATATAAAATGGATAAAATAAAGGAGCCTCTTAACTCTCTTAGCTATGAAAAAGATCTGGAAATTGGGCACAAAATGGTTAGTCTAGTCACCATAGATCTTCCCAAATATGTACCTTTGTACCATCATCAACAAAAAAGCAAGTATGAACAGAAAAATCCGAGAAGACATGTGAAAATTACTTTTAAAGGGCAACAATGTGACCACCTGACTACATTGTTGGTATTCTAACCATTGGAGTGTGATCCATAGATGCTCAAGATAATCTTATGCCATAAAGTAGGACTCCCTCGAGTGCCTCCACAATCACTTCCTTAAGAGAGCTCTATTCTTCGAAGAAATTTTCCCTAAACCCAATCCTCTTCCTATTTTGGTTTATACATTTACTCCCATCTAATGACATGGTCCATAAGGAGAATTTAGCAACCTTTTAATTTGAAAGGTGGAACTTGAAACTTGAGACCTAAGGGATGTATTGCCACCTAAGATACTATACTTCATGCTTTAAAGGTTGTAGATAGGTGAAATTGTACAATTTAATTGTTTTGTCTATTTATTTATTTTTGAGGTAAAACATTTAGAAAAATTGCTAGATATTAACATGAACATGAAGAAATTTTCCTAGAAGAAACTCCTATGCTACTGAAATTCCTGTTTTCTAAAAAGTATATTTCTTTGAGTTTCTTTTTATTTGATTCAATATAATTTCTATTTATGTTATAAACCCATTAGTTAGAAGGTTTAGCAGTTTTAGGAAAAGGTTTAGAGCCCTAATGGACTACTAGTTGTTCTTTCCCTTTTTTTTTTTTTGTGAAAATGGGTAATTAATTTCTCTCATTCATCATAGCACAAGATTACAACAAGTTATATACACCTCTACCTTAACAGAGTGGGCAGAAAAATAGGAAAGAATAAAACGGGAAAGCAAAAATCCCTACAAATCAGGAAACTAATCCCTATGAATCAGGAAACTAATTCTTGGGTTAATATCCTATTCGATTACACCTATCATTCGGATATACTTCCCATAATTAGTATGATCATGCTGAACCAGATTGTGAGCGATGCTATTTCCTGACTTGTTGTCACAATAGAGTCTCATAGGTTGCTCCCATTTAATCTTCAAGTCGTCCAAAATTATTTTAATCCATAGGAGTTCACAAATCCCCAATGCTGTTGCTCTGAATTCAGCCTCAACACTCGACTTGTCAACCACATTTTGTTTCTTGCTTCGCCAAGTTATGAGATTCCCTCCAAGAAATGTGCAATAACCTGAGGTGGACCTTCTATCGACTACTGAACTTGCATAGTCTATGTCTGTATAGGCTTCTAAAGACATTTTTTTCTCCTTTTCTGAACAAGATTCCTTTACCTGGTGTCCCCTTGAGGTGTTGTAGGATTTGAACCATTGCTCGAAGATAAACTTCCTTAGGATTGTGCATGAATTGGTTGACAATTCCAACTGCATAAGCTATATTAGACTGAGTAGGTGAAAGATAAGTTAATCTTCCAACAAGCCTTTGGTACATTCCTTTATCCACCACATTGTCTTCAAGTGCTTCTCCAAGCTTATGGATTACTTCAATAGGGGTTTTATTAGTTTTACAATTGAGTTTCCCAGTTTAATAGGTCTAGGACATACTTCTGCTGGGAGATAAAAATTCCCTGCCAGGAATGAGCAACTCCAATACCAAGGGAATACTTCAATAGACCCAACTCTTTTATTTCAAACTCTCTAATTAAACATTTCCTTAATTCTTCTCTTTCTTTCAAATCATCACTAGTGACTACAATATCATCCACAAACACTAGCAGCACGGTTACTCCCCCTGAGTTTGAGTGCTTGATAAATAAAGTATGATCACCTTTACTTTGTCTATATTCCATAGAAATCATTACTTTTGCAAACCTACCAAACCATACTCTCTTAGATTGCTTTAGCCTGTATAATGCCTTTTTTAATTTGCACACTTCCTTCTCAAAGCTTGTGCCAAAACCTGGGGGAATTTCCATATAAATCTCCTCCTGCCATGTAAGAGGGCCTTTTTGACATCAAACTGTTGCAAATACCATCCAAAATTAGTTGCCAAAGATAAAAGTATGCTTATTTTATTCATCTTAGCCATCGGAGCAAATGTCTCAGGGTAATCAACAGCATACATTTGAGTATATCCCTTTTCTACCAATCATGCTTTATACTCTCTAGAGTTCCATCAGCTCTATACCTCACTGTAAACACCTATTCTACTAACTCCCAAGTCTTTTTTTCTAGAGCTTCCATTTCAACTTTCATAGCATTCCTCCACTCCTTATGTTTTAATGCTTCAAGACACTGTTTTAGGAATGGTAACGGTGTTAAAGTGAGAGCGAAGAGACTTGTATGTTTGATACAATTTCTCATAAGATATGAAATGAGATATTGGATATAAAGGAAGACGTTGGGTGCACCTTCTTTATGCCTTTCCTAAGTGCAATAGGGAGATTCATCATTATTGTTTGGAGTAAGAATGAGGAGTGCTCTAGCTTGGGTCAGTTAAAGCTCTTTATAGTGCTCTAGCTTCAAGAAGGGTTGTTCAGTTCTCTAATAGCATTATTTGGAGTCCTTGTGTTCCTACCAAAGTGGGTTTTTTTTGCTTGGGAAGCCTCTTGGGGTAAGGTGCTAACTTTGGATCAACTTAAAAAGAGGGGCTGGATTCTAGCTAATAGATGCTTCCTTTGCTGTGAGGAAGAAGAGACTATTGATCATATTCTTATTCATTGCACCAGGGCTAGAGTTTTATGAGAGTTATTGTTTGCTCTTTTTGGCGTTACTTGGGTCATTCCTTTTTCGGTTAGAGATACCCTTCTTGGATGGCGTGGCTTTAACTTGGGCAAGAAGCGTAGAAAGGTGTGGAAGGCAACCCCTTTGTGTCTTTTTTAGGCGGTTTGGAAGGAAAGAAATAGGATTGCTTTTGATAATGAGGAGCTTTCGATTCATAGGTTGAAAAATTCTTTTGTATGTAATATTTGGTTGTGGACTAAGTCGGTTGTAAATGAAGGTCCTTTTCCTTTACTCAGTTTTTTTGATTGGCTAGGTGCTAGTTGAGGGCTGGTGATTTTTTGTATCCCCTCTTCTTTTGTTTGTGCCTTTTGGCACCTCTTGTATACCCCTGTATGCTTTTGGGTCAGCCTCAAGGTGCCCTTTTCTAATATATTTCTTTTTGTGTGTTTGCCTATCAAACAAAAAAAAAAAAAAAAGAATGAGGAGTGCTTCACACCACGACAATTTCTCACACAATATAGCCATATTTAATAAGGGAGTGGTCCTTTTAAGTCTCACACATGAAGAATGGGCTGGGCTGCACCATTAGTGGGCTGAATGGCTCATCTGAATCAATCTTGAGTCAGAACTTGAAAATGTTGACATTACAAGGAGTGCTGATGTGGCACTGATTTTTTTGGTGATAATGTCGAAATATCGCTGATGAATCAGCGAAAAATGGGTACAACATTCGATAGATACTCATGTGAAGCCCTCCTCATTCTTGCTCCAAACAATAAAGCTTCACAGATACACATGTATGTATGCATATGAGTATCCTAGTATGCACACCCTTTCTACATATTGCATGTCAGTTTGTCTTCTGATTTTTGTTTTTTTTTTTGTTTTTTTTGTTTTTTTTTTTTTGTATTTGTTTTTGGTTCTTATTTGTTGTGGTTGTGAATCCCCCTAATTGGCACAAAAGAGCAAAAAATTACACAAATGTATTCACATAGACACGGATAGATGGATATACATTCTCTATACTGCACATGCTTTTTTTCTTTCTTCCTAGAATTTTTGTGGTTGTGAATCCCATATATTTTTCTCTAAATAGTAATGATACATACGGATATATTCATACATAGAAACACATACATATTTTGCATAGCAAGCTTTTACTCCTATTTATGAAAAATGACGAATAAATAGAAAATGAAGATAAGTACCACTTTATCACTACTCTCATGTTTAGTTTGTAATTAATGGTTAATTTTTGAGAAATGCTGTGTAAATAATAATTGTATAAATTGGAAGGTATAGATAGATCTAGAACCATGGTTTATATGTAATATTAACCCTTTTACCATCTCACTTGGACTTACATATTGATTTCCATTACATAATTAATTTTATGGTGTTTACTTTATAATTTCTATGCTATAAAATTATGTGATTTGATATATGACATAAAATCATGAATTTCATTACATTCTTAGAACACCTAAATAAATGAGGTAAAATTATAGCAAAGCAAATTTTTCACTTTTTGATCTTCATATTTTATAAGTGTGGTTGAAGGATTTTGGATGGACTTGAAGATTTTGAAAATAAAGGGATTTGGATTTGGAAATTATGATATTTGTAAAACACAAGAAGTCTAGGGAGTGTGAAGGAAAAAAAAATAAAATCAAGTTCTCCATTTGCTCTTAAAAGTGTCAAAGGTTCTCTGGTTGCTCTTGATCATGATCATAGTTTCTGAGTTCTTTGTACTCAAACAACCACTTTTTATTCATCCTCAATCCACATTGCATATGCCTCTTATTCCCTTTTTTATTTTTTATTTTTTATAAGGAAACAACAAAGGAATATATTGATAAAAAGAAAGTACAATAGAAGGATGAGGAATCCTCCCACCAAAGAAAAACAAGATTACAAGTAATCAAAAATAAGAAAATACAAAGAGAGAATAAGCAAACACTCTAGTTACACACCGCTAACCAATCAAGTTGTAACACATTAAGAGGTATCCTCTTAAAAACCTTAGAACAAAAAGCCCAAAGAGAAGCAAGAAAACGAATAGAATCCCAAAGATACTCTGAATTCCTTGCTTTATCCTAAAAAATCCTTGCATTTCTTTCCCGCCACACCACCCACATTAACGCGATGCACGCGTCTTGCCATAAAACAATCCCTTTCTTAGAAGATCCAAAACCATTAAAATTGGTAGATAACATGTCAGAGATGCTCCTTGGGGGAACCCAATTCGTCTTTGCTAATTGAAATAATCTGTGCCACAACCCCATCGTCAAAGAGCAATGGAGGAAAAGGTGATCTACTTTTTCTACATGCTTCATGCACAACTTACATATGTCGGGACTAAGTGCTTTGTGGGGTCTTTTCAATTGTAGCAAGTCATTAGTATTAACCTTCTTGTGAGCCACCAACTAGACAAAGGACTTGACTTTGAAGGGGACTTGAGAATTCCAGACAAACTTGGTAGGGAAAACTGGAGGCGACTCAGAATATTGAGATAAGGCCAGAAAGAAAGATTTGACTGTGAAAAATCCTGAAGGAGATAAAGACCAGGATCTCTTATCTGGAACCGAAGGTGATATGTGTAGACGATCAAGAGACCGCATAAGGCCTTCTAAATCTTCTATCTCAAAATTAGAAAGATTTCGATGAAAGTTGAAATTCCAATAGAAAGAGCGGGTATATCCAAGAATTGATGAAATAGGAGCATTTTTATTCGTAGCTACGCTAAGTAATCTTGGATATTGGACTCCCAAAGGTTGATCCCCCCACCACAAGTCTTCCCAGAACCGAATTCTATCCCCGTCACCTACCACAAACCGAGTAAACTTGGAAAACTCTTGGAAGACTAGTGCAATGGCCTTCCAAGGACAACGATGTGACCATCTAACTATATTGTTGACATCCCATCCATTGGAGTGTGATCCATAAATGCTTAAAATAACCTGATGCCACAGAGCTGAACCCTCCCTAGGATATCTCCACAACCACTTCCCTAAGAGAGCGACATTCCTTACAGAAATCTTTCCAAAACCCAATCCCCCTCCGGCTTACACACTACGTCCCAACTAACCAAATGATCTCTTTTGCCTTCCCCTACGTCTGAGCATAAAAAATCTCTTTGCAGTCTCTCAATTTTTGCTGCCACTGAGGTGGGAATCTTAAACAAGGAGAGAAAGTAACATGACATATGGGTGAGACAAGATTGAATGAGGGTTTTCCTGCTTCCAAAAGATAAATACACCTTTTGCCACCCATCTAATCTCCTTGATATCCTCTCAATCACAGGATCCCAAAAACCACACGCCTTAGGATTCCCTCCCAGAGGAAGACCCAGGTAAAGTATAGGCCACCCAGAAGCCTTGCAGTCAAGCAGCTCGGCCAACCTAGAAAGATGATTTTGTTCAAGATTAATGCCATAGATATTACTTTTGTCAAGATTAACTTTCAACCCGGAAATATGCCCAAACACTAGCAAAACATTCTTAAGGGTCATCATATCCTCTTCTCGAGTACTAGAAAAGAAAATGGTATCATCTGCAAATTGTAAATGGGATACCCTTGTTCTGTTCATACCCACCCTGAAACCCTCCAAGACGTTTCTCTCCTCAGCTCTCAATAACATCCTACTCAATACATCTGCCACTATAGTGAACAAAAAAGGGGATAAAGGGTCGCCTTATCTTAAACCTCTAGATGCCTTAACCCACCCTTTCGCATTACTGTTCACTAGGACTGCAAAAGAAACCAAGGACAAGCAACCTCTCATCCATTTTCTCCATCTAGGACTAAACCCCTTCATCTCCAACACATGATCCAAAAAATCCCAACTCACGTGGTCATAGGCCTTTTCGAAGTCAATTTTGAATACAACTCCTTCCTCCCCTGATCTTCTTTTCTCATCCACTATCTCATTGGCTATGAGAACTGCATCTAAAATTTGCCTCCCTTGAACGAAGGCTCCTTGAGTAGAATGGATGGTTTTGTGAAGTACCCATCTTAGACGCCCTGCTAACACTTTGGCTATTATCTTGTAAAGACTAGTGATCAAGCTAATAGGTCTATGGTCTGAGATTCTCTTTGACATGCTTTTTTTGGGTAACAGAACTATAAAGGAAGCGTTGGTGCTTTGATTGATAATTCCGCTCCTATGAAATTCTGCAAACACTCTCACTAGATCCTCCTTTATCACTTCCCAACAATCTTGAAACACTGCAATGGTAAAGCGATCCGGCCCCGGAGCCTTATCCTTATCCAATTGAAAAATGGCCTTAGAAATCTCTTCTTCGGTAAAGGGGGATTCCAACTTAGACGCACTCTCACCAGAAATAGGGGACCAATCTAAGCCTTTCACTCTCCAAGGTTCTCCAGAAGGACTCGTGTAGAGCTTTTCGAAATACCAATATCTCCTCTTTGATGCTCTCTGAATTATTCAACATTAGGCCACTTTCATTTTCCAACTCCTTGATAAATTTCCTATTGCGCCTGCCATTGGCCACTATATGAAAAATTTTTGAGTTACAATCCCCTTCTTTTACCCATTTCACCCTAGCTTTTTGTCTCCAATGTATTTCTTCCCTCAAAATCAACTCCTCTAGCTCCCCTTTTCTTAAAGCTCTCTGGACTAAAAGTTCAGGGGCTAGGCCCCCTTCTTGCTCCAAGGTATCAAAGTTAGCTAAAGCAGATAAGATATCTTTTTTCCTTTTACTTAGCTCTCCAAAAGAAGCCTTATTCCACTCTTTCAATTTGGCTTTAACGAAGTATAATTTCCTCATGAACTTGTGCCCTACGCACCCATTTCCTTGAAACTCTCTCCACCAACTTCCAAAACTCTCCTTAAAACTAGGATGTTGCAACCACATATTCTCAAACCTGAATGGCGTTGGTCCCCACTTGAACGGATTGGTTTCCAAGACAATCGGCCAATGATCCGATGTCCATCTTGGAAGTACTCCTTGAAGACTTTGAGGAATACTTGTTCCCACTCATTTGAGTACAGGAAACGATCTATTCTCTTGTACACTGGATGCTCTTGCATGTTTGACCAAGTAAATGATGCGCTCCTTAAAGGTGAATCTATCAATTCGCAATCTCTTATGAAATCATCAAAATCCTTCATGCTAGGGGTTAATCTAGAACCTCCCAAATTTTCTAAACTTCTCCTTATGACATTGAAATCGCCGCCCACACACCAACGTGGAGAAGAAAGCCCAACAATGTCTGAAAGCTCCACCCAAAAATCCTTCTTGAGAGCTGAGTTATTTGGGCCATAAACTGCAAATAGCCATATTGATTCGCATTCGTCCAGTGCGAACTTGATTGAGACCGAAAAAGAACCTAACACTACCTCCTCCCTACACAATTTTTTAGAGTCCCAGATGATCAAAATCCCACCCGAAGCCCCACTCGTCGGAAGGGCTGCCCAATCCTTATTTCTGGCTGTCCAAACATTACCCACAAACCTTCTATCACACTCTGCCTTTTTTGTTTCCTGAGTCATCACTACATCTGACTTTTCTGATCTCAGAAAATCTTTAACCACCCTTCTCTTTTTCTTTGAACCCAAACCCCTAGTATTCCAACTGATTATCTTCATGTGAAAACTCACTGACCCTGATCTCCGAACCAAATCCAATTGGTCTCACAATCCTGTGGAGCATCTGCTATTCCTCCTGGAATATACCTTGATATCCAGAGTCTTTAAAACCTCACATCCTTTTGCCATTTTCCTAGGGGACAGTCCTTCTATTTGGAACTCGCCTGAAGGAGAGCTCGCAATACCTCCCAGGTTAACTGCAGCCATACTGGATTCCTTGATAGGTGATCTTAGATTAGATGAAAGAGGGTTGACACTCTCAAACATCTGGTAAGGACAAGCAGGCTGGATCACCTCCATTTCTAAATTAGGGATATCAACGGAAGTTTGACCTTCATAAGCATTGTTGACTTTTTTGAAAAAAAATTCAGAATTTACTCGGTTTTCCATAGGAACCTGAGATTGAGAAATTGAACCAGGAAGCATGGGGGTAGAAGGACTCAGAATGGGGACGGAATGATTCATGAGGGAATAAGTGAAGCCACTAGAAGGGGGTATATATGGCTGGGGAGACTGAAAAAGTGATGGCGTTACCTCCAGATTTTCCGCAACCATCGAACCACAATTCCCCAACAAGCTAGGCCCTTTACCTCTGGTTTTTGGCGTAGAAGGCATAACCATGACTGCTGAGCCACGAGGATCAGACCCCACTCAGCCAAAAATCCTTCCATGTCTTCGTCGGATGAAAAATTGTTCAGATCCTCTTCATTTCTCGGCGACAAAGCCCCTTCCCCTAAATTCTTCTTGCGAAGCCTTGGAAATCGGCGAGAAAAGAGAGGACTTGCACTTAATCCTCTTTTCGCCTGAGATTCGACTCCTGAAGCCTCTGCCTTTGGGTCCTCTTCGCTGTCCGCCTTGATCTTTCCACGCGAAAGGGCTCGCTGCAACACCGGATTCCCTGTCGGTGCTCTGAGCTTGGGGGAAAGAAGGTTGACCACAGCTTCCTTGAACTGTACAACACCTTCTTCTTCGCAAACCTGCTCGACTAAACCTCAAGGAGTCCAGGAGTTGTTTTCCCCTTTTCGTTTGCAGAAGATGAGTCTTCTTCCTTGCGTAACGACGCCACAGTCTCAACTGGGATAAACTCTTCTGGGCTTAGGCCCAACCCCAACGGGCCTGTAAGCTTGTAGCCCATTATAGCTACTCTTGGACCAGACTTTGCTAGTGACTGGGCCTTCCTCTCACAGGCCCGATAGCCCACATCGGCGATGGCCTCGTCTTCTTCGGCCCAATCTCCTCCTGCTTCTTCAATCCCGTCCAGCCCATCCGCTGACTTATTTGAATTCAAACGAGACTGCGATGGAAGCTGGCAGCCCTTGCCACGTTTGCCGACTGAGGTAAGCACAACCTTACCCCTTTCTCCCTCCTTCCTTCGTCTGCTATCTTCCCTGACATGGTATCTTCCCCCGTCGTTGATCTGCCTCTCTCCCCTCATCTTCCTCCACCTGTCCCTGAGTGAGAAGCGACAGCCACCCGAGTCGGTTCACCTTTTTCACTACCTCTCCGTCTTTCTTCATCTCCGACCACTACGATGACGATTGTAAACACCTAATCCCCGTCAGTCACCTCTAACGGAGCTGGAAGGATTGCCCTATCCTTCATTGCGATCTTTAACCTCGCCCTGCTAAGATCGAACAACTTCAACGTTTGCCAATCAATTTCATTTACCGTCCCCCATTGCTCCACAATCTTCTTCAGGTGTACCTCTGACCACAGGTGAAATGGCAGCCCTCGTAATTCGATCCAACCTTCTCTAAACTTCCCATCTATTTCCGCATTTTCCTTCGGTGACCATCTTCGCAGCTGGATTATGTTCCTTTCCCGAACCCTTAAATTCCTCAAATCATGGAGAAATATAGCTTCCTCAATTGTTTCAACGAAAAATACACCATTTCCAGCTGAAATGGGTACAATCGTTACAACGCCTTTCTTCCCTAAGCTTCTTGCCACCGATCTTCCAACCTCAGCCTAATTCTCTCTGTCAAACTTGCTTTCACATACCACAGCTCGCGCCCACCTCCCAACTAGAACTAGACCACCTCCTCTTGGTACTTCATCACTGACTGCCTTCACATAGGATTTGTGCATAGAGCCCACGTTATTGTGAGGCCAACTTTCCCCTCTAATATTCCTTCCTTTTTCTACTGCATTCGGATAGGGTACCACCAACATTGAAGATAGCGCTTTTTTAATATTCTCCCAACCTCTGCCCTTGTCGCCCTCAGGAATGATCAGAACGGAAGATTTTCTGTTCGTAGTGAACTTCGAGATCCTTGTGAACCTTCCATGGTTGTTGAAGCCAACTTCCATCAGATGGACCCTACATTTTCCCCTGAATTTTTTGTTGAAACCCATATGACTCTTCAATGCTATGGCTTTCGTCAAATATTCAACCATCCACCCGACTGCTTCCTTTTCAAAACCTAATGCAAAAACAGAGCCTCTACTTATCTTTGTCATCGAACACCATTCGCCTCCTTGCTCGCCTTCCAACCTAATCAAGAAGGTCTTCCTCTCCACCAAGACCTTCAACATCTTCCTCTCCATCAGCCCTTTGTTTCTAAAGAACGGGTATGATGATAGAGGCCAGGCAATGTAAGGGAGGCTTTTCCTCATCATGCTTTAGATCTTTCATCATGAAAACTAGAGTTTTGAACTGAAGGATTCAGCTTCATAGTCTTGGGCCATTTTCCTATGTGTGACTCTATTCTTATTCCCTTCTTCAAATGCCATTCTTGGATTTTAAAATCCTATGCTAGGGCTCCCTGGAAAACTATATTTTGAGAAGGGATTATCAGATTTGTTCTTAAAGCCAAAATTAGAATCAATTTCAATTTTAAGGAACTGAAATGTGCTCAGATGGTATTTCTTGATGCTTTTTTTGGAAGTCTTATCCTAGTGGGTTGTTAATCAAGTGGCTTATTCATTACTTATGCTCCTTGCTTCATAGCATATGCCTGTGTTCAGATGTATAAACTCGTAGCATTTTTATTTATATATGATTCCTTAAATGTGTTTTTTTTCTGTGTAGGAATTCTTTAGATGCCTTGCTATATGCCACACTGTGCTTCCTGAAGGTGATGAGTCCCCAGAAAAAGTTACATATCAAGCTGCATCCCCAGATGAGGCAGCTTTGGTCACTGCTGCAAAGAACTTTGGCTTCTTCTTTTACAGGTTTTTATTTCCTGATACTTTTCTATTATTTCAGTACAATGAAAGATATAACAAGAAACTAATCATCCATGAGAAACTAGAAGTGGTGGCAATTAAGGACAAGTTGTGGTAAAATTTATCTCAGAAGGTTTGTCCTTCAAGTAGTTGGGATTAAGGCTTTAATAAGTTGTCCTGAGTTGAGTTGAGTAATTATTTTCTATATCTCCATGAGGGTATTCTCAACTTTTATCATTTGGATCTCATCTTTCTTTTCTTAAAAACAAAGTATTAATGACATTATAGCATATGGAGCCTATGAAAAACATTATGACAAATAGAATTACAACCTTCACACGAATTTTGTTTTGAAAAGGCATTGCCACATTATTTTGGAGATAAGAAAAATGATTAACTTAGCACCAAATGGTTCAATAATTGTGTTGAGGAGTAATTTGATTGTTCCTAGTTCATAAGAGACCTGCTTGTTGTCTTGGGTAGGAGACTAACAATTTGTTATCCCTAGGCGAACACCTACGACAATATATGTTCGTGAATCACACGTGGAAAAGATGGGCAAGGTCCAAGATGTGTCCTACGAGATCCTGAATGTCCTTGAGTTCAATAGGTGAGCATATATTTCTTTGACTTATATTTTATCTGATTGCAAAGTTCATTCTTGATTTTATTAATGCTGATTGTAATCTTTGTTGAATAAATAGTACAAGGAAGCGGCAATCTGTTGTATGCCGTTATCCAGATGGGAGGCTTGTTTTGTATTGCAAGGTAATAGTTTCATGTGGTTTCTTATATAAGCATAATCTTTGCTAATTACAAATAAAATGACACTTGGATAGAAACCTGTTTTCCACAGGGTGCTGATTCTGTAATCTTTGAGAGGTTGGGTGATGGAAATGGTGATTTAAAGAAAACAACCAGGGAGCATTTAGAGCAATTTGGATCTGCTGGATTGCGAACCCTTTGCCTAGCTTATAGAGATTTAAGTACTGATATGTATGAACATTGGAATGAGAAATTTATCCAGGCAAAATCTTCTTTACGGGACCGTGAAAAGAAGTTGGACGAGGTATATCCTATGTTTGGATGCACTCTTTTTTATTTTTGAAGCTTTTACGTTTGAAACTTTTTTTTTGGCCAAATGAAGATGATGCTGCTAACTCTTTTTTTAATAATCTTTTATTCTAGTTTCCAAATGAATTATTATTTAACCAATATAAACAATCATGAAATTTGATTGCAGATATTGCATTGTTTGATTGTATTCTACATATATGAATATTTGATGTTTTGGTCTTGAAATAAAAACTTTAAGGCAAAAAGAAGGTATTTAGAAGAAGATAAGAGAGTACCAATCTACAGTAGCATTTCTCCTGATCAATACCTCTTGTTGCAATGAATTGATTTAGAAGCATTCCTAGCTGCACATTGATAATTTTATCCAGACCAGTGACTTAATTTCATTTGAAGTGAATGAGACCTTAAGAAGTGGTAGTTTGGTGTATTCTGATTTTCATCTTTCTCTAAGCTGTTTTAAGTTGCTGAAGAGCCTTTACAATTATGATCCAAAGATCTATTAAACCCCTCGCTGATCTAGCCTGAACTACTGTCAGGTTTTAACTTTTACCTTGAAAAAATCCTGGATTTCCTCATTCATGATTGGATGCCTTTGCCTATCATTCTTCCCTGAATGCTTAATAATTTCTGCCTCTTGGATTACATTGTAAGGTGAGAGATTAGCCATTCTGAGCTTTAATCTCCGGTCCAGTGTCAAAGCATTAGTTGCAGGTTGGACTATTTGAATTGCTATTGTTCCAACGATTGTTTGTTAAAAGGATTACCTGTCAAAAAAAGAAAAAAAAGGAAAAAGGAAGAGCAATTGTTTGTTAGAAGGATCTGGTCCATCTCTAGTTATTAATTCATAATTTTTGGACCAAGTACAAACTTTATTTCTTAAATAAACAAGTAAAACTTATTACACATTTTTATGTATATGTTTTAATATATAAGCCTTGTTTAGGAGAGCTTCTCAAACACTAAAGATAAAACTTCTAACAATTGGTCCTACACTTCCGAACATGATTTATTTGCATTTTGGAGAAGCAGGGAGTCCCATGCTTTTCCTCAAACGTTATGTGTGAAATAGGTTTTTATTTAATTACAATTTTTAGAAGTGCTGTAATTATCCTTATCTTTAATAAAAACATTTTTAAAATACAGTTCTCAAACATTAAATTCAATTGCACCGCAGTAGTGATTACTTCTACTTCTACTTTTCAATGCAGAAGTTAAATTGCATCCAGAACACGGCTTTAATGTCCATGGGGAATAATACTATTCCGGGATTTCCTGGTGGAACTTACTTCATCCATATTGAAGGTTTTAGCCTGAAATTTTTGCTTGAAATTTCTTCTTTTAATGCTGCTCTTGGTTGAGAGTGGGAGATCTACCTAGTTAGGTTCATTCACCTGATTGATGTTCCATTAGGTGTATTGTCTGGGAGTCATGCTCAAAGTCCTGCTACATTATTTTGTTTATCCAGGGTGCACCAATCATATTAGTTTTAATGTTTGCGATGATTGCACAAGGCTTGAAATTCCAAATGAGTCAAATTCATCCAGAAGTCAGCTCTATACTATGATATTGTGCCAGTGACCTGCTACAGCCTTTAGAATTTCAAATTGTTGACCCGTGCTTGTATATCTACCACATTGCAACTTCTCTTTTTATAACCAACTATTCTGTTTGTTGCTTCCTAACAATTTCACATGTGTAGTGCACGACGGCTTCTTTGAGTCTCAAATAAATTTAAACTGTAAGGTCTTCCAATGGTAGAGTTTTGACCTGCTTAACGTTGTAATTCTTAGGTAGTGAGCAACCTTTTAATTCTAGTTTTTGTAAGATTTCTTTGGCACTTATAGTGCTTACAAAGACACAGACACAGTCTGGTGTGTATTTTTCTTAATATGATTGGGAACTGGATTGCATGGAGAGATTTCTGGTGTGTTTGCATGGGAATAGAGTATGTAGGGATGTGGTAGATATAATGCTTTAGATAGTGACAAAGAGTGGCAAGTTTACAGTTAAGTTTCTTTACAATGCTTTGGAGCTAGACAATTTCAGGTCTTTTCCAGTGAGAGAAATTTGGCTTTCATGGGACAACCTAGAGTTAGCTTTTTGCGTGGGAGGCAGTGTGGGGCATGTTCAGAGATGAGAATGGTCTTTAGCAAATATGTGTTACTTTTGCCATTTGCATGAAGAATCTATAGATCACTTGCTTCTCCACCGTGAAAAGACAAGGGTTTTATAGGAGCTACTTTTTGCGCTTTTTGGGGTGTCTTGGGTGCTTCCCTTGTTGGTTAGAGAGACACTTTTGGGGTGACATGGTTCTTTTGTAGGCAAAAAGTGCAAGAACGTTTGGAGTACAGATCCCTTATGCATATTTTGGATGGTTTGGAAGACAATGAACAAAATCACGTTCGATGATGAGGTGTTTTCAATGTAAAGGCCAAAGATCGCTCTTGTTTGCTTTCTTTGGGTAGAGACTAGGTTGTTTATAGATGATTGTCCTTTGACTTTAGTTCTTTGATTGGTTGGGCACTTATTGCTCTAATTCTTTTGGCAATTTTTTTTTTCCCGTTTGAGCTTGGTGGCAGTGTGTTTCTTGTATACCTTGGGTTGCTCTTTTGGTGGCTCTTTTTAATACAATTTACTTCTTTATCTATCAATTTTTTTTTTCCTTAATATGGTGTAGGATTGTCTGCAAGCAAAGTTATATCTTATAGATTTCACTTGTATATAATGATGCAATTTTATTGTGTAACTACAAACCATCTTCATAAGTGTCTTGATAGATGTATTAAAGTTGCAACTTGTCATATCATTGCTCTTTGTATACTAAATGCAACAGCAATTGCATGTGTTTTAGATTTTGTACTGATGTTAACTAAGCCATACCTGTGTAAAAATGTGAAATTATGTAGGTGGCAGAACTAATAGAGAAGGATCTTGTTTTGATTGGGTGCACTGCTATTGAAGACAAGCTTCAAGAAGGAGTTCCATCTTGTATAGAAACTCTTTCTAGAGCAGGAATCAAAATTTGGGTGCTAACAGGGGACAAGATGGAAACAGCAATAAATATAGCCTATGGTTAGTTGGTTTTTGATAAGATCTGGTACTCGTGGTTTTCTTGTTTCTAAAAACATATGTTATTTCTTCATTTGAACCTGATGCTTCTTAAATCTTTTGTTCTTTATTTGCTGCAGCATGCAATTTGATTAATAATGACATGAAACAATTCATCATCAGTTCAGAAACTGATGCAATTAGAGAAGTTGAAAACAGGGTACACTGTGTTTCTTGGTTGGCATGTTTATGGAAGTTGGTATTACCTCTGTTTCAGACTATTTATTTGTTAAACAGTTATTCAAAATTTGTTTGTTAGGGTGACCAAGTGGAGATAGCACGCTTTATCAAAGAGTCAGTCACCGCAGATTTGAAAAAGTTCCTTGAGGAAGCACAACAGCATCTCCATACCATATCTGGACCAAAATTAGCACTTGTAATAGATGGGAAGTGTTTGATGTATGCATTAGACCCGAATCTGCGAGGAATGCTACTCAACCTAAGCTTGAATTGTACTTCTGTAGTTTGCTGCAGAGTTTCTCCCTTACAGAAAGCACAGGTAAGATGTTTTATTTTGTTGTTTTGAAGCAACTTGGCTGAAGTATCATGTCAGCTGAATATTGAGAAATCACTATTGTTGTTTGTAGGTGACAAGCCTGGTCAAGAAAGGTGCACGGAAAATAACACTTAGTATTGGTGATGGTGCCAATGACGTCAGCATGATTCAAGCGGCTCATGTTGGCGTTGGAATTAGTGGACTAGAAGGGATGCAAGCAGTAATGGCTAGTGATTTTGCAATTGCTCAGTTCCGCTTTCTTACAGATTTGCTTCTTGTGCATGGACGGTGGTCATATCTCAGAATATGCAAGGTTTAACTTTTCTATATTTCCGACCTAAAAATTTCTATGAAAATATTTTTCAGTGTTTACATACTGAATAATTCTTTTTGCAGGTGGTGACATACTTCTTTTACAAGAATCTTACTTTCACTTTGACTCAATTCTGGTTCACCTTCCAAACTGGGTTTTCTGGTCAAAGATTCTATGATGATTGGTTCCAGTCTTTATATAATGTTATATTCACAGCCCTGCCAGTGATCATTGTTGGCCTCTTTGACAAGGTATTCTGTCCTTTATTTTATAAACTTGATTTCAACTTCATAATTGAACCATGGGAGCAAATTTCATTAGTTTTGTATCATTGCTTTTATTCTGAAGGTTCTATTAAATAAGCAATCTTAAAAATTTTTATTTGTTGCTTTGCTCATCCATTTTTGCAATCTAAATGAAGAACTACTTTAATTTTTTCCAGGATGTCAGTGAATCCCTTTCCAAGAAGTACCCAGAACTGTACAAGGAGGGAATAAGAGATTCTTTCTTCAAATGGAGAGTTGTGGGGATCTGGGCTTTCTTCTCTTTCTACCAATCACTAGTTTTCTATTATTTTGTGACCTCTTCCAGTTCTAGTGGTCAAAATTCATCTGGCAAGATGTTTGGTCTTTGGGATGTCAGCACAATGGCCTTCACGTGTGTTGTTGTAACTGTCAACTTGCGTCTTCTCATGCTCTGCAATTCTATTACAAGGTGGCATTATATAAGTGTTGCAGGAAGCATTTTAGCATGGTTTATATTCATTTTTATATATTCAGGTGTTATGACTCCTTATGATCGGCAAGTGAGTGATTTTTAAACCATTTCTTTTGTTTTTCTTTTAGTTTTGTTTTATGTTTATCTAACTAGTGCATATGCTAATTTCTTCTCAATTCATACATGCAGGAGAACGTTTTTTTCGTCATATATGTCCTAATGAGTACATTCTATTTCTATCTTACATTACTTCTTGTTCCCATTGCTGCACTTCTTGGTGACTTCATTTTCCAAGGGTAAGATACCAAAAGTAAAGAGGCACACATGTAGCTTTTCTGTTTTGACAGGGTAGCATATTCTTGATGCATAAAACAGATTTTATTCATTGATTTTGTGGCTTGTAGTTGTCTGCATTCTCAGTAAGGATAGTCTGTCAGTGGTGTTCCCACATTAAAAAAATAGGGACAGGTACACTGACATGTGCTAAGGTTTAACAAAATTTCAAGGATTATCAATAACATATGAAATGGAGCACTAATCTTTACTGATGCTTCATTTTCTTTTTACTCATGGAAACGTCCCCTTTCTTCCAAAAATTGCTTAATGTATACATTTTACTCTTTAGATCAAATCTATTAAAGAGTTGAAAAGAGTGATGTATCTTTTTCTCAGTTAATATGGCATCCAACTTATGAAATATGTTTGTGAGAGTATCATGGAAAAAAACTGTTTATATAGTTATTTTTATAAGTAGTTAACATTTTCAGTCAATTTTAGGTAAACCTTTTTATATTACTTAATAAAAAGATATGTTTGTTAACGTAGATGTGATATTAATTGAGCTTAGAATTCAATAGGATTTGATTGTTCATTGGATTGTTCTAAAGAATAAAATAAGAATTTCTAGCAAATTTTGTAGAGGAGAGATGTGTCCATCAAAAAGGTCAGAGGTGGTTCCTTTAATTTTGCCAAAATAGTTGATTTTTTTTTAATATAAATATATTGACTTGATATTAAAGCTGTGGATTCCAATGTCGGTCTTTTTTCTTTTTTTTTTTTTTTTTTTTGTGTGTGACTGGTCATTATAGCAGTATTCTCACTGTTAAAATAGTGGTTTAGTCAGTTTCTTTCATTATTAGATTGGGGCATTTTGGTCTGAGATAATTAAAGGGAGGACTAATTTGTCCAAAATAGGCAGAAGAGGTTGATTGTACTTATCCTCTTGTCTGTTGGTCAACCATTCAGGATTGCATGTTGTGTATGTGTATGTGATTCTTATGTTGATGATAATATTGCAAATGCTATTATTAGTCATGTAATCATGATGCTGCAGCATCTATGGAACTTGGGTGGTCAAGGCAGGCCATGGCATTGTTTGAAAAACATGTGTCCTCGATGTGGCCCCTATAGTTGTCTGAGTCTCATATATGATCCACTCACCTTTTGCTGATGTGGCACATTAGTTTATTCCCATTTCCAACCTAATGCACTTAGTTTTTAGAGTATAATGATTCAATCCTGAAACTGTTTGATAAATACCAGTGTTTGAAATTTGTTGTTGTTGTTGTTTTTTTTTTTTTTTTTTCTCCTTTTTGATTTAAATTTTCTGTGATGCCCTAGTTATTTATTTGGTCTAATGTCCTGTGACTGGTCATCTGGTTTCAGGGTTCAGAGATGGTTCTTCCCCTACGATTATCAGATTATTCAGGAAATATACAGGCACGAGCCTGATCAAAGCAGCAGGTCTGAGTTGTTGGACATCAGGAATGATCTTACTCCAGATGAGGCTCGGAGCTATGCCATTTCTCAACTCCCACGTGAGAAGTCGAAGCACACTGGATTTGCTTTTGATTCGCCCGGGTATGAGTCATTCTTTGCTTCACAGCAGGGTGTTTATGCTCCACAGAAGGCATGGGATGTGGCTAGGAGAGCCAGCATGAGGTCAGGGGCAAGGACAGCTCAAAAGAAATGAATTAAAACAGTATGTACAAAATTCTTTATTTACAACAGTGAAAACACTTGTAGGGAAAATCTGTAGAATTAGCTTGTGCCATATATCCTAGTTTTGGTCATACATGTTTTTTTGTCCATTTAGTTCAAACCCTGAATCTTTTTTAAATTGAGAAGATATAGTTGTTTTTAGGGCTGTCAAGGATGTACTTGTACATGCCATCTGATTACTCAAATGAGCATTCTTTGATTCCATGGAGTTATTTTAGGTTGTTCCTGAATCCAATAGTGTCTCTTTCAAAATCTTAGCTGTGAACAATGACAATTGAGCTTCAGAGAGCCGGCTAGCCTCACGGTTGGGATTCAGGTGGGGGCTGTGTCGTGTTTTTTTTTGTTGTATTGTGTTGTGTTGTGGGAGGAGTGAGGGGTTTGGTTTGATTCTTGTTGTAGAATAATATGCCATGATAGCCTTTATTTACTCGGTGAACAGATCATACCTTTCACTGAGAATCCATTAAGTGTATTTTGCTGTTATCCCGGATCTTTTGTCTTTCCTATGTTGAAAACGAAGGAAAAAGGAAAAAAAGAGAAATGAAGATCGAAGAAAATGACAAAAGGTTATATGTATGGTTGAATGATAGTTTCCACCTTTTTTTTTTTTTTTTTTTGTACTTCCATTTTCTGCTTTCCTCACTCAACCTTTCATACAAGGAAAAAGAAATGTGATTTAACTCTGGATTGATGTCCAAGTCAATTGGGTTTTTACCTGGTAGCTAAGGTTGAGTGAAAAAAATTTCATATTGAGAGAAGATGATAAAGATGATGGTCTTTCCTCCTTTGTATCAAGAACTCCAAATTATAGACAAATATTAGAAGAAATACGTTAATCTCATTCAACAAAAGGAGCTATTGGAAGTTGAAGAATACACAAGAGGATTGCAAGCTTGTAGGATGTCCTAAATTTGATGGATATCTATAACATTTCCCAACAGCTTGTAGAATGTCCTAGATAAGAAGGATATCTATAACATTTCCCCATCATACCCTATGTAGCTTGTCGAAACAAATTTAACTTCATTTTCGTCCATTTTGTGTATGGCTGCAACTTGGATGGGTTGGGTCAAGTTGATGGTCAACTCAAGTCCAACCAAAACAATAAGCTCGAGCCCAATCCAATATCAATTTTCAAAGCTCTGATTGATTGGGTTTTATGATTCAAAATTCATCTACAATATTTTTAAAAACTCCTTTTCTATATATTTGTACTAAAATTTAAATAGTAACTGAAACAAAATTTCAAGATAATAACACAAAAATAAAATAAAATTATATATGATTTAAAAAAAAAAAATAATATAAGTATAATTTGATATTTTCCTTAAAAATCTAAAAGAAAACAAATAACATGAATATTATCATATAGAATAATATAAATAATAAATATTATAAAAATATTAAAAATTGAGTTTGAGTTGTTCAAATCTTGATTTAACGTTGATTCAAATTAAATCTAGGTAAACTGAGCATTAAAAATAATTATCTGCACTTGCCCAAAAGGTTGGGTTTAGGTTTGGCTTAGGTACCCCTAATTTTGTGATGGGAGCAATAATGGTGCTAAAACCCTTGATAAACCAGTGGTAAAAAAAGGTAAGATTATTTGATGGATTGACTTTGGTGTTGGCTAAGATTATGTGATGGATTGACTTTGGTGTTGTCTAGTTCAGGATTGCCATGACCTTAATAGGATCCTTTTTTTTATTCTTTCTTTACACTACTCATGCTTTCCAACCCCTTCAAGGCCTTCCTAATTCTTCATGCTCCTTAGGATTCATTCTATGCACTGCTTTGTTTGGTAAATTTTAGATCCCTCTCATGGGTGGAGGACTGAGGACTAGGTGTTCCACACTCCTACTTAGGTACTTGCCAACAATGATTCTTAGTTTCCATCATTTCTTGGCAACTATGCGGAGGACAAAAGAGAGATAAGAGCTAAAGATATTCATGAAAGAATCAAGGGAGAAATATTAAAGAAAACCATAGACTTCAATTCATTGTAGAACCACTTGGATTTCTTCTCCATTAATGGCTTCAAGTTGACATTATTAGCAATGGTTGCACTCATAGAGGCTATTCCGTATATACATTGTTTCACTAGCAAAACCTTCTCCCTTTGATGATGAATGAAAGTGCAACAAACAAATACCACTTTTGTTTACATGGTATAAGAACCTTGACCTATGTTTCATTGTATGGCCAAGAGTGGTTGGGAGATGGTCATAATGACCAAAATCACGATAGGAGCTTTGCACATTGTCACAATAATGAAAATCACCTGAATGCCATGGAATGCATTCACAAAGACCCAAAACACCTTAGTGGCTAGGGATGAGGTCATAATGAAGAAAATCACCTTAGTTGTTAGGGATATAGTCATAATAGCCAAAATCACTAGAGTGGCTTAGGACTTAGAGTGTGTTTGAGAGTGATTCTAGAAAACATTTTTAGTATTTCTAACACTTGAATGATAACAAATTTAATGTGTTAGAAAGATTAAAAACATTTTTTAAAATCACTGCCAAACGAGCTCTTAGTAGCAAAAACCGAAATCTTCTAAGTAGCTAGGTACATCATTGCAATGATAAAAAAACTTAAATGGCAAGGGGCTTGGTCTTAATAACAAAAATTCACTTAGTGGCCCAGGATGTTAGTAAAATGATCGAAATCACCTTAATGACATGAGATGTAGTTGAAATGATTGAAATCACCTATATTAATGGGGCACCATCATATGGCTAAAACCAATGTGTTGCTAATAAATAGAGTCGCTTGGGGAAGGTTGTAATGACCAATATAATCATAATGGATTTGCACATTATGGTAATGATCAATGATGTCTCATGAATGAAAAGGAATGCACTAAAAAAACGTTAGGATGACATGATGTAACAGATTTGGTATACATTATTCATTTATTGATATTCTAGATTCACTTTTATCTATCCTTACTCCATGTATTATACTCTATGAACATTCTGGCCTAACATCTCTTACATTATACATGAATTGGGTGGATTAGGAGTTGCACAAAAGATCCAAGTCATGGGTTCCTTGTAAGTAGATGATTTGTTCATAGCTGATTTGTGGACTTAGGCAATCTATTTTAGGTTGTAGTGCACTACCTCTTAAATGGAGGATGATTGGTTTTAGTTGTCGGGATGATGTTCCTATGATGAGTACACTAGTGTGTATGGTTACATATTGGACAGGACCTACATTGAGTCATGATATAAAGCTATTAAGTAGTCATGACTTCACCAAATTGCGATCTTGTACATTTTCTCAACCTTGAGAGAATATTGAGTTTGTGCAGAAGTTAGCAATGACTTTTACTTATAGGTGATATCTTAAGTTGATCATATATTCCCTATGGATTGGATCACTGTTGACATGGATGAAAATATCGGTAATCATGGATATATCGGCAAATATTTTGACACAAAATATCGATAGATAAAAAATTCATAAAAACTTATGAAAATGTAAGAAAAAACTCTTAAAAATGAAATTAAAAGTATAATAGACATTTTAAAGTTGTTTTGTTGAAGAAATTAATATATGTATGATATGATTTGCAATATTAAATTTAATTATATAGTGTCGGTTGATAAGAAATGTGAATTTTGTAAGTGTAGACTCATTATGAAGTTAAATGATTACAAATATATTGATTATGTGATTTAAATATATTACTATATTAAGTTAATTTACTTATCTCTATTGAAAATATATTAATTAATTGTAAAAATGTACTAATTTAAATTCAATGTTATACTAATTTAAAAATGTACTAAGTTAATTTATTCTCAATATACTATTATTACACTTGAATATCAAAATAAAATAAAATAATTAATTTAAAACTAAAATATTGCAAATGTATTACGGTAGAGAGATGTACCATTGAGTATATCATAGTGGAAGGGATGTGACATTGAGTATTTCATGGTGGAAGATTGAATCAGTAGAAATGAAAGTATGCATCTAGTAGGTGTTGTAGGACCACCTAAATGAAGGAATGCATTTGTGGTGATATTTAAAGGTGTGGCAGATGTTGTGGGATCGTCTAAATGGAGTGTATTCATGGTGATATTTAAAGGTTGTGCCGATTGAGGAGTGTATTCTAGGAAATTTGTAAACATGGTGGTGGTTGAATGAGATGACTTGGTTAGCAAAGTAATGAATGGATTCAAGGATTCATGTATCATACCATAAGAATCGGATGTGTTGGAATTGTTTTAATGGTTCTAGAATCCTTTAAAATTTGAAATTAATATTTTAAACCCTAATAATATTATATTATTTGTATTTTTAAAAATTTTTAAGAAGTGAAAAAAAAATGTTTATCTAAAAAATTTGGGTAAAAATATTGAATTGTACATGTTTAAATTATTTTAATTAAATTATATTATTGAATAAATTAAGAATAAAAATTAAAATTATGATAAATTTTTTAAAGGAAATAATTATTTAAATCTAAGTACCTTTTAGTTCCATCAACAAATTTCGGTAATAATATTTAAATTTGAATTTGAAAAAAATTAATTAAAGACAATGGATATTTATAAATTTTTTAAACTTTTTTAAGAGTGGAAAAAAATAATCCTTAATAATATTTAACTTTTATGAATTTTTAAGGAGAAAAATTATCTACATCATTTAAGTTTTTTATAAGTTTGGATTTTTCTAAGTAATTTTTATCCAACAAATTAATAGGATTTTATTTGAATTAATTGAATAAAGTAATGATGACTTAAATATATATAAATGAGATGATAAGGGAAAAAAAGAAGTTGACAAACACTTCAATCTTTTATATATAGTATGGATTATTGCATACATCCAAGATTGGCACCACATGCATACTTCCTAGAGTATAGTTAGTGATATTGAGAAATTAAAGGGATGATCATGCATGAGTGATTGGATGGTAAGCTTCCATGTGGCTTAGGTTTGTTTGTGACTGAGTTTTTGGTTTGTTATATTTGTAGTGTCACTTATTTGACTACCATTTATTTATTTATTTTGTTGGTTACTTAATGTTTGGTAAAATAACTTAATATTACAATTTAAAATTAAACATTAAATTAAAATAGTTAATTTGTTCTTAATCTTAATTTTTTACCTCATTTAGTCTAAGATAATTCTATTATATTTTAGAATTATGATTCTACATTTATGACTTATTTTTTTTATTATAACCATTTTATGATTATTTATATATCTACATTATGAACATTTTATAAATAAATTTATTGTTTAAAAAATTAATGAAAATAAATGAGTTAAAATACAAAAGGATATAAAAAGCATCTAGGAAAATAAATAAATAAGTTCCCATGGTCAAGGGATATTTTTGCACAAGTAACTTTCCAATCATGCACAAGAGTCATCAACAACTTTTGGCATCAAAACTTGCCAAAATAATGTTCCTATACGATTGTCCATTATGCCTGCAAGATAGAAACTTTCTCAACCAAAAAATTTAGAAACTTTTGCTATCGAAAATAACAACTTTCTCAATTGAAAAAAACAAAACAAAACAGTTACCAAATAGTACCATAATTTTCTATGGAAGAATAAGTGATTAAAACCTAAAATTAGGTCTTAAGATTCACTTCATTGGAAAATTTTGTACTTTAACTAATTACATGGAAAGAATTAGACCAGTCGCCCCACTGAAAATTTCAAATTGGAAACCATCACATGCTCATGCTCATAATTTTTTTTATTATTAATTTATCAATCAATGACATTATTTGTGGTTAAATAGCTTCTACATATTTATAGAGTAAAAAGATTATAATTATTTTATAAATATTAATCATATTATTAATGATTTCCAAGATGCTTTTCCAATAATATATTTTCAAAGAAACAAATATTCTTTCATTAAAAATAGAAAATTATTTTTAGATCATGGAATCAAACAAGTCCTTGGTTTTAATAGTGTAAAAATGTTTTATGATAATGGTATGTAATCAGGGCGCAGCCAGCCAAGGCTGAGGTAGGTGCCCTCCCTGAAAATGTTAAAAAAAGGTTAAAACTCCACTTCTCATAAGGGGAATCGAACCCCAAATCAGCTTGTGCCCCCCTAAAAAGTGTCCAAACTAAAGCCCACATCTTTTATAATTGACAAAATTTATATATGTTTGAACTGAAATCCTGGCTTCCCCACTGTATGTAATAATATTAATATAATGAATGATCTACTTGTCTTTGGAGATGTAAAATTAGAGAATATTTTCAAGAACTTATCACTTTCCACAACTAAGAAACAAACACAAACAATGCTAGGCTAAAAATTTAGCAATTTTATTTTTATGTGATGGAATAGAATGATATGAAAGAAAAGTTGAAGAGAGATACAATTTGGCAAGCGCCCTAATACCAAAAGCGAAGGAAGAAAATTAATCACCTTGATTCTGAATGCCCTTCACCATTTTTTTCATAGTGAATGATGTAGTACTCAGAAATGGAGTCATCATCGTAGAAGAAAATCACATCATTGGGTTGCAATCCATGTTCCTTCACAAATTTGTTCCAGTTCAATGAAAGCCCATGGTATGAAGCCTGCATCTCCCAGACCGCTCCCTTATTGTCCAGAAATGGTACTACCATCATCCTGTCACGTCGTCTCTTCGCTACAAAAAGTCCTGCAGGAACCTTGAGGTTGCCGGCGTGGAGATCGTCGCAGGTTAATTTCTTCTTCCAGAGGAGGGTAGGAGTCTGGTCTTTGCTAGTGCTTCTTGGTAACGACAAAGATGTACTGCATATATGTAGAATATTCATAATCAGAATCAGTAATAAACTTAAAAAATGTATGGAATTTATTGATAATCATGAAATGTGATTCAACAAGTGATTCAACAAGATCATAGAAATTCTCAAATTCCTTGCTGAAACTTAACCATTTATTGGCAACCATGTTCATCATGGAAAATCGATCTTAAGCTTCATTTTTCTTGTAAAATTCCAAACTAATTACCTGGATCTTTCCCCCATTTGTGCCTTCAAGCCGTCTTCATCAACTGCCCTTGCAGATGTGAATCAACATTAAACTTTAGGATTGTATCAAAATATTCAGCTTCATGAAATGAGATTCTATATAAAAAGATCATATACTGTGTTTGGATGATGAGAAAGGAAGGAAAAAGTCAACCAGATCAGAAGGGTTTATCTACAGTTTTCTCAGTCCGCATTATTCGAATGACTTTCCGAGTTTCTTGGCAAACTTTTGCCATGCCACATCATAATGTTTAGGTGGGCTAATTCTTTTGTTTATCCCATTGTCTTTTTTGAATAGATAAAAGTAATAAATAATTTGGAGAAATAAGCGGAGAGATCTTTTATGTTTAAGTTCGGAACTTCATTTAGGGTCAATTCTTTTAGGCTATGTTTGATTTTTGGGAAATTTAAGGAAAAGTGTAATAGAAAGAAAATAGAAAAAAGAAAAATAAAGGAAAATAAAAATAGAATTATTGATCAAACATGAAAAAGTAATTTTTTCTAACTTTTTTTTTCCTTAGTGCTTTTGGAAAACCAAACATAACCTTAGGCTCCTCCTAATATGAGGCCAAGCGTGGGCCACAAAAGTTCATCAATCCAAGTTTTGATCATATGCCAAGTTCATCAAAACTATGTAAAGCATTTTTGAGTTTGCCAAGTTGGACATTCATATTTTGGTAATCCATAGTGTCGGCCTGGGTTGGACCATGCTATGTTTTGGAGATTTTGAAATTAAAATTATTTCCAAATCTATGAGACTTTCAAGAAATTCAATTGAAAGGCAGCCATGCATGTAGAGGACAAAAGAGAAAAATACCAAATGACATCTTGAAAAATGAAAAATCCTAGACTTGGAGTGCTTGTAAATATCAAAGTTACCTTGATTTCTTTTTTCCCTTGGAGGCTTCAAGGTTTCTTGATTAGCAACTGATCCACTTGCAGGCAAATCAAATGTCACCTTTCTCTTCATTTCTTCACCTAAAACCAAAGTTGGGATTTTCTGAGACATTTTTCTTGATTTGAGGGAGAGAAATATCGACTTTGAAGAATACATGTATGAAATGGATTACCTTGGTTTCTCTTTTCGGTTAGAGGCTTCAAGGTTTTTTGATTAGCAATTGATCCAGTACTTGCAGGTACATCAAACTTCACCTTTCTCTTCATTTTTTTGTCTAATACCAAAGTTGGGATTTTCTGAGACATTTTTCTTGATTTGAGGAAAAGAAATATAGACTTTGGTTTCTTTTTCTTGATTTTTCTTGATTTCGGTTAGAGGCTTGTTTATCTCAAATGAAATTTTGAAAAAGAAAAATCCTAAACATAAAGTTCTTGTAAATACCAAAGTAATTACCTTGGTTTCTTTTTTCCATTGGAGGCTTCAAGGTTTCTTGATTAGCAACTGATCCAGTACTCTCACGTACATGAAACCTCACCTTTCTCTTCATTTCTTTATCTAAGGCCAAAGTTGGGATTTTCTGAGACATTTTTCTTGATTTGAAGGAGAGAAATATCGAGTTTGAAGTATATATGTATGAAAAGGATAATGGATTGCTTGTCTATCTCAGATGCAATCTTGAAAAAGAAAAATCCTGAACATGAAGTTCTTGTAAATACCAAAGTAATCACCTTGGTTTCTTTTTTCCATTGGAGGCTCCAAGATTTCTCGATTAGCAACTGATCCTGTACTTGCAGGTGCATCCAACTTCACCTTTCTCTTCATTTCTTTATCTAATACCAAAGTTGGGATTTTCTGAGACATTTTTCTTGATTTGAAGGAGAGAAATATCGACTTTGAAGTATATATGTATGAAATGGATAATGGATTGCATGTCTATCACAGATGAAATCGTGAAAAAGAAAAATCCTGAACATAAAGTTCTTGTAAATACCAAAGTAATTACCTTGGTTTCTTTTCTGGGTTGGAGGCTTCAAGATTTCTTGATTAGAAGCTGATCCACTTGCTGGTACATCAAACTTCACTTTTCTCTTCATTTCTTTACCTAATACCAAAGTTGGGCTTTTCTGAGAATTTTTTCTTGATTTGAGGGAGAGAAATATCGACTTTGAAGTATATATATGTATGAAATGGATAATGGGTTGCTTGTATTTTTTTAGTTTAGATGGTCATAAATATTTGCAGTCTGCCAAGCTACGAATTCATGTTTTGGTAATTCATGATGCTGGCCTGGGTCGGACCATGCCATGTTTTGTGATGGAGGATAAAAGAGAGAGAGAGAGAGAGAGATATCAAATGAAACCTTGAAAAAGAAAAATCCTAAACTTGGGTTCTTGTAAATTCCAAAGTTAATTACCTTGATTTCCTTTTCCCATTGAAGGCTTCAAGGTTTCTCGATTAGCAGCTGATGTAGTTGCAGATCCATCCAGCTTCAACCTTCTCTTCAATTCTTCTTCTAGTCCAAAATCTGGCCTTTTCTCAGACATCTTTCTCTCTGAAGTATATATATGCATGAAATCAATAATGAATTGCTTGTGTTTCTTTTTAGTTTAGATGGTCATGGACGTTTATATATTGTTATGGAGGCAGATATTTCATTTTACATTAATTAAATTAGCTTCAAAATCAGTTATATCTCACTTCCACGCTGACAAGGAGAGCCCCTTTGCTATGCCACGTCATTGCTTCTTTGTATAATTAATATTTTTATTTATTAGAAAAAACAAAAAGAAAGATAGAAAAGAAAAAAACCAACAACAAAGAAAAGAATGACAACAATTTTTCAAGTCTGTTTTAGAAGAAAATGCAATAAAATACTTAATATTGTAGCATTTATACCGTAAAAATGCTTTTAGAAGTGAAGCATTCATATCGGTAATGAGATATTAATTATGGACTAGGTTTGCATGTTATTGAAAATGCTAGCTAGTGTGTTATAATAGATCGACACGGTAATATATTTATTATGAAGAAAAATATTTAAAGGGTACTTTTAAAAACATATTTCAATGAAAAAAATGACAGGATTTTTCATTGCGTTACATTGATCCTAATTTAGGGCTCTACGTGTTTTTCTATGACTTGCACTATCTTTGAAGGCTCAAGGTTGCTATGAATCAACTCTGGAGAGGTAAGTATGATTGTGTTAACAAGAGGCTAATGATGTTGAAATGGCATATAGTGGACAACAAGGAAAATTGAGAGTTAAAATAAAAATTAATTTGAAAACGAATTTTAGTTGAGATATCTAGAAAAAAAAAGGGAAATGGGAATATGGGTATGAAAAAAATTTGAAAAGTGAAATTTTTGTAGGAGTGCTCAAGCACCTAAGAATGGGCTTAAGTGCTCAAGATCAAATTTTCTTAGTTTTGAGAAATTTCCAAAATTCACGGTCTTTCAAATTCAATTAGATTAGGATTTGCTTTTCAAAATTCATCCATTCCACTAGGGTTTAGCCCATACATATATGTCTAATATTGATTATTCTCTATACTAAACTCGACATTCTCAAAGTATTTGACCATTATTCTAACTTTGTGGTAGAGGATCACATTCTCTTAGGAAGTTGAGGAATCTAATAAGGAGCATAAAAGTATTGCATCACAAATGTGAGAGTACGTGTGGGTAATAGTAGTGTAAGTGTCAAGGAGTAGTAATTACTAGGTAAATATATGTACCTATTTCTTCATATTTAATGAATTTTAACTTTAAATTCTCTAACCTCATGGTTTTTACATTTCCGAAGTCTTTTAAAGACTTTATATGTGGCATTCCACATAAATTGTCCCTGTAATTGTGTGATTGGAAAAATTAGATTAATTAACAACTATCAATCTAATAAGAAAATCCATAAAAAAATTGTAATCTTTGGGCTAAATAAAAAAGGACAACCTATTCACCTCCCCCCAATTCCACGATACAAGATCTTAAACTCTCAACCGGTATTAAAACATGAAAATTTTAATTTTAATTTTAATTTTTTTAATATTTTATTATTATTATTATTATTATTATTATTATTATTATTATTTATCCTATTAAGATCTTGAATCATGGAATCACAAAGAATGGGATCATCCATAAACAATCCACAATCCCTACATGGCAACCAACTATCTCTAGTAGAAAGCTTGTATAAAGTTATTTATAAAAATGTAAGAGGAACGAGTTTGGAATTCAATTGAATTCAATGTGGGACTTCCATTGAAACTGGATGGATTGCTAGATTCACTAGTGAACTCAAGCCCAAACAAGATTGAGATAAAAGGGACAAGGGTAGTGAGGCAAACACTTAGACTCTTAATGGCATCTTCAATGGAGGGGAGGGAGGGGGATGAGTCGTGACAAGTTTCATAGGATAATAACATGTAAAGCATGCTAAAGAGGCATGAGACATTCTCTTAGTAATGCATTAGAACACTTAAGCTTTGAAGTTGTCTAAAATACACATGCTCACTGTTAGATTTGAGAGCATATAAATGCAAGATGATGAGTTTCTAATTTCTATTTAGAGTTAAGTGATATAGAAGGAAAAAAAAAGCGATTTAAAAGTTGCTAGAGAATACCGAGGTCTCTCCCTTAGAGATTTAGATTCAATGTTACTGTTAGAGAAGAAAGATAAGACATTGACTCTTTAAGGATTGATGAATTTGTTGGATCCCTATAGATAAGAAATTTCATTTTCTACTTCTAAAAAGTCTATGGGGATAGCCTTGAAGGCCTATTTGAATAAACAAAAAAAATTTGATGTATCCAGTGAAAACATATTTTGAATTATGGTGATCTAGCCTTAATAATAAGAAAATTTAGAAATATAGTGAAGATAAAAAAAAAAAAAAAAAAGAAATTTCAAAAACTAGACTCAAAGAAGGAAAAAAGAACGATAATACATTTAAAGAAAAAGAAAAAGCCTCATCAAATATTAAGAAGATTGAATGTTTTAACTATGAAGACTAGAACAATGACTATGGACTATCTTAGTCCCAAAAATTTTAAGACAACTATACAAGCCACTTAGAGCGATTTCAAAATGACTAAAGATGAATCTTTTGACTCTGAAGAAGGCAAGTATGATCATACTAACAATCTTGTTGCATTTTTTGGCATCTATAAATTTAGATGATCATTTGAATGATATTAAATATGATGATAACTCAAAATGCAAATTTGATAATTTAGAAGATGCACATAAAGCCCTTCTTAAGGAAAGTTTGAAACTTAATTAAGGCAAAGAGCTTGAAAGTGAATAATAAAGCTTAAGATAAATGTCATAAATGATTCACTTAAGTTTGAAAATGCTAATCTTCTTAATGAAATCTCTTCCTTGAAAAGTGAAAAGGAATTTTTATTTTTTATTTAGAAAAAATAATATTTCTAGAGAATGAACTATGTATTTGAGAAAAATAGACCCCTATCTTTAGAAATTGAAAGAATGGGAAAAGACTTGGCCTTTAAAAGTGAAATTTTTTATCCAAGGACTAAAATGTCAAACAAAATCATTAGCAAAGGGAAGACCAAAGGAGATGAAAGAGGCTTAGGGTATGTGAGACAAAATAAGACTTCTAATAGTGAAAAAACAATATTTGTTAAGGGCCAAGGAAGTGTGTCATCCCCGAAAGCCTCTATTAGCACTACTCCCACAATGACAAACTTAGATGCACTCAAAGTAAGTATTATAGTAGACTCTTTCATAGAGTTCAATCAAATGAGAATAGGTTAATGAATTCCAGCCTCCAAAAAAGTAAATCTTGAATGTTAAGTGAAAAATGGGTATTGCTCAAATATTACTTGAATAATAACCGAAATTCTAATAGGGAACACCCAAGGGGGTGAATGGGTGATTTTAAAAATTTTAAAAATATTTGTTAATTATAACCAACTTTTATCTTAAGAGATATTAGGGATGTTCTAAATTGATTATACCTAAAATCTTTATGTATATTAAAATATGATTTTTAATTTTTATGAATACCCTACAATTTGTTAGGGATAATATAAATGTCAATATTTGAAATATCTATTGAGATATGTTAGGAATAATAAGATCATCCAAAATAACTAACCTAATAAACTCAATAACAACCCAACAAATCAATAAAAATATATCCTAAGAGAAGTTATGGATAACAATAATTGGTTATAGATATAACCACTACAACCACTAAGATAACCAACCTAACAATCTCAAAGGCAAACTATCAAATCAATCTAAGATAATTAATATCATCAACCGGAATATAAGCAATAATGAAAAAGATATACACTAAGGCACAAAGTTTTTATGTGGAAAACCCTCACAAACTATGGAGATAAAAAACCACAAGGTCTAAGACTTACTAATCTAAACCCACTATTTGAAATCAAGTCACACAGATTTACCTGGCTGCTTTACCCTAAAGACTTACTCTCTAGTACCTACAACTTGATCCACGTTCGTGATGTAGTAACTACCTGTTACTCCCTAGTAGATCTTTCGATCCCTTTGTAGGGATTATGGTCTTCAACCAACAATTCAATGACCTAAATCCTTGACTGAGAGAATAGGAATGGTGTGGCAAATTAGGCTTTCCCTTCAAAGAGTACCTCTAAAGAATAAAAAGACCTCTAAACTCTTAGCCTGAATCTCTAACCCTCTAAGGGTTATTAGGGAGGTATTTATAAGCAAAAGCCATAAGGATTTTGGTATCTTAAGTTTCCAAATTATAGTTTGAGTGATTCATTTAAAATATGTTTCTAAACTCGGTAAGACTATCATGACCACTTGAATGAACTTAGACCACTTGAGGGGGATGACTACTTAAGCAAGGTTAACTGCTTGAGTGATCCCTACTTCTTTGAAAAATCATTTTAAAACATTTTAAGTCCAAAAATGATACCAAACCTTTTATACCTCAAATAAGCCTTATATGCCACAAGCCATACATTTTTAGATGTACCCGTGAGTTCTTGGTTGGATGAACAACAACCATTGATCTTCAATGGAGAGCAAGTTACTATTTAAAAAGACTTTTTTGGCCAAACAAAAATTGAAGCAAAATTGCCAACAAATACATAAGATTGAATGTCCTAACATTAAGAAATGGAAGAAGTCTCACACTAAGTTTAGGACTAGGAAGATTTAGGTACACATGCCTCTTAAGGTCAAACAAAAATGGGTTAGGAACTAACTTAGGTGACATGTTGTGTTTGATACACTTAGGGCTAGAAAACCTAGAAAGTGGTATTTTGATAATGGATGCTCTAGGAACATGTCTATATATAAGTCATTCTTTAGCACTTTTAAGGATTTCAATGGTGGTCATGTCACCTTTACTGATGGGAATGTAGCCTTGGTTAGGGTAGGATTTATGGGATAAATAGAAATGAGCATGCCATTAGATCCTAGGTGCAATGGTATATGATATTAAAACTTCTACATTCTAGGGTGTTTCAGGAGATGTCTCTGATTTGGATGTTCCCAAATCCGTTTTCCAAGTTTAGATATTTTGGTGTTATGACTCCTTATGGTGGGCAAGTGAGTGATTTTTAAACCATTTCTTTTGTTTTTCTTTTAGCTTTATTTTATGTGAGCTAACTAGTACAAAGCTAATTTTTTCTCAATTCATATATGCAGGAGAATATTTTTTTTTCATCATATATGTCCTAATAAGTACATTCTATTTCTATCTTACACTATTTTACTACTTGTTCATGTGGCTACACTTCTTAGTGACTTAAGATATAAAAAGTAAAGAGACACACATGTAAAGCCTATTTGGTTGTGTGATTAAAAAATAGTTTTTTATTTTTAATAATAGAAAATTATTTTTAAAAATTCATAAGAATGTTTGGTGATTGTTCTCTATTTTTAAATTTTAAAAACAAAGTTAAATAAAAGAATAATATTTAGAGAACAAGTAGAAGTTATTTTTTCTAGTTTTTAAAAACAAAAGGAAAAATAGAGGAATAAAAAAAAAATCATAAAATTGAATATGATACCATTCTTCTTTTCTTTCCACGATCCAACACAGATACCAAAAATTTTTAAATATGATATTTCTTTAAATTATACATATTTTGTGAATTTCTTTTTAACTTAATAAAAAATTTTCAATAATCAAATAAATTTCAATCAAACTTTATTTTATACATAGAATTTATTAATTTTTTTAAAAATCAAACTCAAAAATTGATTTAATTGGTACAAAAAAGTCAGGGAACTTAATAACATTAGAAAGTCATAGAACTCAATAATATAAGAGAGTAATGAAACTCAATAAAATAAAATTCATTTTGAATGTCTTGGTTAGTTTCTTATTTACATATAATTATATTTTTTCAAAATTTTTCATTAGGCAAATAAACTTTAAGTCAAGCAAAACTTATTGCGTTGGATTCATTAACGAGTCTAGTAATTTTTAAAAATAACTTGAAACTCAAATAATGATCTAATTAATATAAAAAATTTCTAAACAAAAATTGGTTTAAAACGATTCTATTGTTTCTCTTATACATAAAACTCAATATATATATATATTATTTAATTTTTTTCATTAGACAAATAAACTCAAAATTAAAAAAGAATTAATGTGTTGGATTAATTAACGACTCTAGTAATTTCTAAAAGATAACTTGAAATTCAAATTGTAATCCAATAATACAAAATATTTATGGACAAAAATTGATCTAAAATAATTTTATTGTTACTCTTATACATATAACCATATTTTTCAATTTTTTTTTCACTATGCAAATAAAATTGAAATTATATAAGACATAATGCATTGGATTTATTAACAAGTTTAATAATTTTTTTTAAAAAATAATTTGAAACTCAAGTAATGAACCTATTAATACCCCAAATTTATGGATAAAAGTTGGTTCATAATGACTATTATTTTTTTTCTTCATATAATTATATTTTTATAAATTTTCTTACTTGAGAAAAGAACTTCAAATCAAACAACACTGTATTAAAATTATTAACGTGTTTAATTTTTTTTATATATATAAAAATAAGTTGAACTCAAAATTAGATCTAATTATTATAAAAAAATTATAGACGAAACTGATGATGTATTATGAGTCATGACTTTTTTTACTTTTCTTATATATACAACTATGTGTTTTGAATTTTTTTTACTAGGTAAATAGATTCTAAATAAAGTGAAATAAAATAATAATTTAAATTCTTTAATGAATCTTTTAATTTTTAAGAATGAATTGGTATCAAAAAACCGATGTAATCAATTGCATAATAAATCAAAACATCCTAGGAACTATGTTCATAATTGAGTACTAAATGCATACATGTAATGAAAAATTTGAACTCATTTATATGTTAAAAAGATAAACTGTATTCATTATTTATTTTAAATAAACTATTAGTAACAATTATTATTTTTAAATTATTATTATTATTATTAACAAAAAGGATATCAATTATTCTTGTAGGCAGATGTTAATATCCATATTTTTATTTATTTATAATTACAAAACTAATTTTATTTTTAATAAAACTTGAATTAAATATTATTATAATATTATTATTCATGTTTTACTAAAAAAATATTTATTTTTTAATTTATTTATAATTTAAAAAATAATTGAATTCACTTTTTTTTTTTTACAAATCCAAAATAGAAAATTATTTTTAAAAATAACTTATCCAAAAAAAATTGTCTTTTGTTTTTTAAAAATAATTTTCTAAACTCCCGTAATTTTTATAAAATTCTAAAACACTGTTTTTTGTTCCCATAACCTAAAAATTGTCTTTTAAAAACAAGAAATCATGGCCAAACGGGGCATAACTTGTTTCTTTTACATGGAAGCATATTCTCGGTGCATAAAACAACTGTTATTCATTGATTTTGTGGCCTGTAGATGTATGCATTTGCAGTAAGGATAGTCCATCAGTGGTGCTCCCACATTTAAAAATAGGTAGTAAAAACGAGGGTTTCTTATTATGAACACTTAAGAAAAAATACAACACTATTAGAGTTTAAATAAACTTAATAAAAGGAAATAAAGACTTAGGTGGTGTTTGTTTTTTATTTTTTGGTTGAATAGGAAAAACTAAAATATTTGACATTTTCTATTCAACTAAAACTAGCCTGTTAATATTAACTAACATAACTAAATTGAACATATTGATAACAAGTTCACCTTAGTTATGTTGGTTAATATTAATAGGTTACTTTTAAAAAGCCAAATAATTTGACTTTTTCTATTTAGCCAAAAAATAAATACCACCTAACTTAACCTTACTCTTAAAAAAAAGAGAATAATCCTAATATAGTAACTAAATAAGAAAGAGAAATAGTAACTAAATAAAACTAAATAAATAACCATAATGGAAACCTCCCATTTCTTCCAAACATTGCATGAAGAACACATTTCACTCATTAGATCAATCTATTATAGAGTTGAAAAGAGTGATGTATTTTTCTCAATTAACATGGCATCCAACCTATTGAAATATGTTTATGAGAGTATAGACAAAAAAAAAATCTCTTTATCTCAATAATAAAAAATTGGCCAATAATTCCACCGTTCCCACCCATTTTTTTCTATCTAATGAAAAATAAGGCTTCTGGGTTACCTTCTAAAATACCAAAGAATTCTGATTGGTTGTTTTACTAACCAATTTTCTTGAATGGAACTACGAATATGAGAACCATTCTTTTCTCACACCATAAGAGCCTTGACCTTCGTTTCCATGAAGAAAAAACAGGAATAACTTAAAGAGAAAGGGCTTTTTGTTTCTTTAAAAGAATTGTATTCACTTTTGTTGTCAAAAAAAGAGAGAGAGGATAAAGCATATTCAATCTTTGTTTTCCAGGGAGAGAGAATTCAGAGAGAGAGAGAGAGAGTAAAAAAAAACTTTTTTTTTAATTTTTTTTAATAATGACAGTTTATGGGTAGTTTTAAAACTCCTAGAAACTGCTCCCCTTATTTCTCCCATTTATTGGGTTGGTTCGGGTCAGCCCACTTGGGCACCCAAACCTAACTCCAACACTATCCATTAAGATTGTTGATAAATTAATTTGGATATATAAGACATTTCAAGTCCATTGTGAAAAATAAAAGTACTTAATATTGTAGCATCTATACCAAAAAATGCTTTTAGAAGTGAAGTATTCATATCAGTAACAAGATAACTATTGGCTATAAATCAACAAACCAAGGTTTCCAATATTCTTTAAAGTGATTTGGTAATGTATGAATTATTTATTATATAACAACATTGCTTAATTTTGACATTGATAAACTATTGGCAAACCATTATTATAGATTTTATTCATTATAGAATATATCTATATTATAAACATATTTAATTTATTTTATTATTATAGAATATATAGGAACTGGGTTTGTGTGTTGTTGAAAAAGCTAGTTGGTGTGTTATAATAACTGGCACATTAGTATATTTATTATGAAAAAAAATATTTAAAGAGTGCTTTTAAAAACATGCATCAATGAAAAAAATATAAGACAATAATTTTTCATTACGTTAAATTGATGATAATTTAGGGCTCTACATATATATATATTTTTTTTGACTTGCATTATCTTTAAAGACTCAAGGTTGCTATGAATCAACTGTGGACAACTAAGCATGATTGTGTTAACAAGAGGCTAATGATGTTGAAAATGTATATAGTGGACAACAAAGAAAATTGAGCGTTAAAATAAAAATTAATTTGAAAAAGAATTTTAATTGAGATATTTGGAAAAAAAAAAAAAAGAAATAGGAATTTGGGTGTGAAAAAAATATTTGAAAAGAAAAATTTTGGTAAGAGTGCTCAAGCACCCAAGAATGGGCTCAAATGCTCAACATCTGCCTAGTTTTGAGAAATTTCCAAAATTCATTGTCTTTCTAAATTCAATTTGATTAGACTTGGTTTTCAAATTTCATCTAGTCTACTAGGGTTCAACCTATACATATATGCCTAATATTGAGCAATTTCGTTCTTTATATGTCTATGTTTTACGTCATTACTCTTTGTGCTTAATTCGACATTCTCAAAGCAGTTCACCATTATTCTTTAACTTTGTTGTAAAGGATCACATTGTATTAAGATATTGAGGAATTCATTAAGGAGCACAGAAGTCTTGCGTCACAAATGTGAAAGTAGATGTGGGGTACTAGTAGTGTAAGTCTTAGTGAGTAGCAACTACCAGGTAAATATATATTCCTATTTCTTCATAGTTAGTGAATTTTAACTTTGTATTATTGACATCATGGTTTTTTTCATTCACAAAATCTTTTGAAGGTTTTATGTGTGGCATTCCCTGTAAACTGTCCTTGTACTTGTATGATTCGAATTCTTAGATTAATTTGTCAATTTAAGTGGAAAATCCATAAAAAATTAAAATTTGTAATCTTTTGGCTAAATATTAAAGGATAACCTGTTCACATCCCACAATTCCAAGATATAATATCTCAAACTCCCAAATGGTATGGAAGTATGAAAGTTTAAAAATTCAATTTTTTCGTATTCCAATTTTGCCAAATCAAATTTCTTTTCATAGACATGGATAAATTTTTCTATCACCATCTTTTGCTCTATTAACATAGCTCACATTAATTCACACCAATGTGAGATCTTCCAACATATCAAATCCTCTTCAAAGGGTAAAATTTATTTACTTTTTTCCAAAATAATTATAAATATTTTATTATTGTTATAAATATTAAATATTTATAAGAAAAGCTATTATTTTCAAATTAATTATATAAGATACCAAAAATATAACAAATAATTTTCCCTCAAAATAATTGTACATTAATTTTTGTTGTTGTGCATTTTTTTATATTTAAATATTGGGAAATTAATGTGTCTATTTATGATTTTATTTTTTTAATTATAAATTATTTTATGTGAATTATATAAAAGAAGAACAAATATAATGATTTTTCATTAAATGAATAAAACGTGCAAATACTTATTTTTTGAATTTTCGTATGAAAAAAAAAACTTGCTACTTTACAACATTTTGACCTAAGTAAAAATAATATAGTATTCAAGTTATTGTTTCGGCTTCTATCTAGGTTTAAATTAAAATTTAGTTGATTTAAATTATAAGGGAAATATATTTTTAACTCCTTTTCTAACTACAATTTTTGTTTATATAGACAGAGTTTTAACCTTTTATATTATTTGAATTCATTGTCAAAAAGGTGAAATTGTTTTTAACCTCTATTATTTGACTTTTATTTTATCCCCACCTATAACCAATGTTTTAAAAACCGGACCAGACCGGCCGGTCTGACCAGTCCAGTCTGGCCAATTGGACCGGAATGGCTTTGAACCGGGGTTGGACCGCTTGAACCGGCGATCCAACTGGTGAACCGTCCGGTTCAATTAATTTTATTTTTTTAAACATCATCAAAACCAGGCCGTTTTGGAGGGGGTATATCTTGCGCTTCCCTATTGGCTGCAAACTGGAAGTCTGGAAAGTGGAAACCCTCCCATAGCAGCAGTTGCCGTCTCCCGCTCCGCCCCTCCCCGACGCGCAGCCGTCTGCTACACCCAAACGACTTCCATCGGCGTCCGTTACAAGCCGGAAACCGTCCCTACCGTCACCTGTTCCCAGTTCCACGCGGAGTTGGAAGCCAGCGAAGCTCCCTGGTGCTGTTAACCACCCCGACCGGCTCCCGCTGGTACCCCCCCCCCCCCCCCCCCCCCCCCCCCCCCCCCACCCCGGCTCCGGCGTTGGTTAGTCCTTTTATTATATATTGAAATTTCAATTTTGATTGTGGACGTTGCTCTGTTTGCCGACTTTTTCTAAGGGGCCTTACTTGTGTAGTCAACACCTGCTTCCAGACAGAAAATGGGCAGTGTGGGTCTATGACTCTGTGATCATCTTGAAATATTGCAGGAATGATGAGCAAAGGGCCCTCAAAACCAAGCTCTTTTTCAATTTTTTTTTTTCTTTGGTCTTATAATTCTCTACTTCTTATTATTTTACAGTTTCCATGCTTGCCTTCCCACATTTTAACATTTCTTTAGTTTAAGAAAACTTTGTCTTATAATTTTTAACATTTTATTATATATCTGATCACACATAGTGACATAGAAAAGGATTTATTAATTTATTAATTTTTTATAATATATAAAATAATAAAATATATATTTATGACGTCAGCGGTTTGATAGCGGTTCAACCGTCGGTCCAACCAATGAACCGTGAATCGATAACTTTTTCGGTTCAATGACCGGTCCGGTTTTTAAAACATTGCCTATAACCATTTAGTATGGACCCATCATCTCCTACTAGTTCATAAACTCAATGCACTATGAGTTAGTTTTAGGTCATTCAATGGTCAATGCTTCTCTCTTCCAACATATTATGACTACACTTGACTTATCTGAAACTATGCAAGATAAGAGAGAAAGAGAGAAAGATAAATTAATAAGTTTTCATTATATTTGGAAGTACTCTCAATAAAGCATGAGGAAGAAAAAGTTGTAGCAAGCCAAGAGAAAGGAAGAAGACATGAATACATTGGACTTGGAATGGGCATCATATTTATAGTATAGTAATCAATTTTTTTCTTAATTAGAGTTTAAAAAATTATGGTATATATGCATTTCCTTAATTAGAGTTTCAACAATTATGGTATAAATTTCCTTAAAAATTTAATTGGATTTCTAAAATTTGTGTTTGTTTAAGCATTGGAAAATGAGAAGGAGAAGTTCAAGAAAGCAATTGGGAGTGGATGAGCAATAGGTCTAATATGAGAAACTGCCATAGAAATTATATTATAGAAAGATAACAAGTTCAAACCCCTTCATTCTATACCTTTTGCTTCCAATTTTCTACAAACCACACAACTAGTTTGAGTCACTAGTCATCATCAAACTTAAGATAACATAGCACTCAACATGGCTCTTTTGTTTTTCATAAGCTACATGATGGTGTGTGAAAAAGAGGAAAACAATTCATTCTTTTCAATCAATTTTATTTAATCACTCAAATGAAAGAAAGTTTTGTTGTGTTTCCCCACTTTTTAAACCAAATCCCCGTAAATAGTTACCTTTTGTGAACTGTTTTTAGGCTCCTGCATTAACATTATGGTTAAGATTCAATTTTAGTTTGTTTGATTTTTTTGTCCCAAAATTATATGAGACTTTTTAGTAGTAGAGCCAAAAACTTTTCTTAGAGGGAAAGTGAAAATTTTATGCAGTATAATAACCATTTTTAAATTAAATTTGATATTAGTTATGAGTATATAAAATATATCAAATTCATAAAACAAAAATACTAAAAGTTACATAAAACAATGATTAAAGAAAATTTTGATTTTATGGAAAAGTGATCTAAATTCAAATAAATTAAAGTAGTAGTAATAAATTTTGCTAGATATTTTTCAATAATTTTAGTAATTTTTAGTAAAAGCAATCTTGAATTTTATTTTTTTTAAATTCAATAATATTTATACTAAATTTTAGGATGTTTTTTTTTTTTCAAATAGCTAAATATAAATTAGTGGGGGAATGATTTTTTATTTAAAATTATCTATTTGTAGACCCCCATTTTGGGAGTCATTCTTGCAGCTGATGCTTGACAAGTGTCACCATCTTGCATGGCCATGTGTCACTCCCGGATTAGTCAATATGGGATCAAAATAGTGGAATTGATGGACGAATCAGAGATTGACACCTGGAGGGGAGCTGCAGAAGAGGTACGTTTCTGTTATGGGAGAGCTTTTGTTTGGTTTTTTTTGAGGGGATTGCGAGAGATTCGAGGGGGAGTTTTTCCATGAGAGAGGGAGTTGAGAGCTGTGATGGGGATAGCAGAGGAGGGGTTTTTGGCTGGGTTTTAGAGAGACTTTGGAGGTGAGATTTTTCTAGAGAGGCAGACTGGTTTTCTAGTGGATTCAGGAACTAGAGTGAGAAAATGAGGTTTTAAGAGAACCAGAGAGGGAGAGAGTATTCGCTGAGCTAGGAGCTTTTGCTGCAGTTTGAAGAGAGGAACAGAGAAAGAGGAAGAGCCTCCAAGATTTTTCTTCCCGAGAGTAAGTTTTCCATTGTGTTTCTGCCTCTTTCTTTTTCTCTTCACATATTATTATTGGGACGCATTGTTGTTGATCTTTGACGATTTATGCTTTGTTCTTCATGGCTGACTATTCCTCTTTTGCTCCTGTTTGTGTTTCAAAATTGATTTTTAATCCCATTTTATCTGCTCTGTGACATTTTAATGGAAATAAACCTTTTTAATCCACCCATCTACAAGCCCACCAACTAGGAAATGAAGTATGGTCCTTAATACTTCATCCTATTTCTCTTATCTCATTGCTCTGTTTTCTTGCTATCTTCTCTCTGTTCTTGGTGTATGGACTTTCTTGGGTACGAAGGTGTAATGGGAAGGTGTCATTAGGGTCAGGGTTTATTTGCTAAAGGGGTGTTGTTACTATTGAAGAAATGTAGCCTATCATCTCGGGGAAGAGATCATTTCATCCCAGATTTAGCACAAGTTATCCCAGATTTAATGATCTTATTGTTGAAGCATTTCACTCTTCTGACAATCTGGTACTGTGGACCTTGGAGTTTTTGTGGAAATTATTCAGGAGTACATCCTAAGAACATCTGACTTTGCACTGGTGAAGGCATGGACGAAATGAAGTTCATCGAAGCTGAGAGCAATATGAACGACCCTGTGTCTGAATATTAGCAGTACCTGGATGCAAGCTGATTAGAATGTCCTCAGAAACCGTGATGATTGTGAGACTGGAAGACTTGGGATATGCTATGAAACATTTGAAAAGGTCTGTATGGGGATTTTTATGGTGCTGATGGGTAAGGATACCGTGATAAAGCGCACCATTAAGTCATGCAAGGAGGACTTGGCAGTTTCAAGAACATGCGATCCATGAGACATGTGGTTGTAATTCAACTGTTAGCTGCCATTTGTCATCCATCTCATGCATGCATCCCATATCCATCAAATCCATTGTTTCATGCCCGTGTCTCATACTCTCCCATATGCATGGCAGCCTTCATTACCCATCAAACCATCCGTCAAACCCATTTTCTCACTCTACGACCTTCTCATATCCATTATCCTTTTCCTCACCACTTTTCATAACCATCTTTCCTGATACCTATCGTGTTTGTTTTCTCAATGTCCTCTGGAAAATGGGTTTTTCTCTATGAATTTTAAGCTGATTGGTATACGGAAAGCTCGTCTTGACATTAACTTCCTTTGCCGGTACCTTCCAATTCATATTTGGAACGCTCAGGCTTGGTTTTCTGGTGGATCTTCTCTCACCTGCTGCCATTATTGGATTCATGGGAGGTGCAGCCATTGTCATTGGCCTTTAACACCTGCAGGGGCTACTTTGAATCAGTCACTTCACCATCAAAACTGATGTTGTTTCGGTGTTGGAGACTGTTTTCAGGTCACTTCATCATCAATGTCTTCCTGACAAAAGCAAGGGCAAAAGTGTTTGGAGGCCCAAGATGTAAGTGGAGCTCGATCACAGCCGTGATTGCTTGAATCGATGGAGGAGCATAGTCTGAAGCTGCATGAGAACTGGGGAACTACTCGTGTTGCAATAGATGATTGCTTGACTGTTACAGAACAATGTGACATCCAGGTGCTGGTGGTGGTCGTGCTCCAGATATCATCGAAGTATGTGGTGTGAAAAATGTTCTACCCTCATCCACAAACCCGAAACGGCCTTTCACTCCCAATGCCATAGATGAGCACCTTGACATGCTGATGGTCTGCCATCACCTTGATAAGGACATTCCATGAAGTTCTTGACACTTCCAATTTGATGCGTGGTGACGGCCAGATATGCCCGGATGTGGCTGCAATCATGCTACAGTGACAGTCACTGCTGGTATCCTATTGCAATATCAGCAGATTCATCTGCCTCCAAGGAATGAATTTACTTCTCAGGGTTTTGCAACTTCCCATCCGATTAAATTGTCCACTCATTCTCAGCCGGGTGAGTTCCAACCCCGTGCCTACCCTCCTATATCCTCTCATTAAGCGCATTCACCACCGTCCTTAATTCCTAACCCATTAAACCCACTGCCTATGTTCCCAATCCACCTTTCACCCATCATACCTGCCATCTTCATACCCATTCCTCTCACCAACCCAACCCGTATATCTTCATCACTCGTTCCCCAGTCATTTTCCACGCATTCATTTCCATTCTTTCTCAAACGCATGTGCAGCCATGCTTCTAATGACACTATCCAAGACTGAGAAGAAGAGCGTATACAACCAGAATCTGTGCCAACTTCTGGGTGAATTCGACCAGATTTTAATCATTTGCTACTGCCGGTGTTGGACACAATAGATTGCTGAACATTCACAAGGTTTTGCGTGGAGATTCTGTTTTTCCGATGGGTAAGAACACCATGATGAATTTGTCAGGAAACGACATGGGGGTTCAGAACAATTCTCCAAGTGCTGCCACATCCTCCTTGCATGAGGTGCCGGTCAGTTGACTTTGTACCGCTACAGGTGGCTGCCTCCTACAGTCCTGCGGTAGCAATTCCAATGGTTGCTTTGGGAACTCAAAGTGAGACAATGGGTATCATTGATATTTCAGCCACTGCAGTTGCCGCAAGCTTCTTCGTTCATAGCAGTACCCTTGAGGGACCCACTCTTGCATGGACTGCATGGCCACCTTTGGGCCACGTGTCTTTTTTTTTGTTTTACTTCAGCATCTTTGATTTTAAAATAATTTCCCAACTGCCAGTTTTAAAATAGTTTTCCCATTCCTAGATTTCCAAATAATTTCAAACTTTCTATCTTTCATCCTTAGTATTTTTCTTAGTTTCTAAAAATCAATTTTTCAATAAAAATTTTGCTGCCATCTTTCTTCCGGGCAGGCAATTTTCAATAACTTTCATGATTTTAAAAATGCTTTAAAATAAACATGAATTTATTCTCATAATTCCAATTAATGGAAATTCATGGAGTTAATTCATACAAAAATAAATTGGGCTTTGGTGGGGGCCCAACATCAAATGAATTTTCTTTAAAATAAAAGTGAATTTTGAGTGAAGTGTCATGCGCGCCTTTGATGATTTTGCACTCAATTTAGTGACATGTGATCTATGTTTATGCTATTTATTGTGCACTAACCCTCTCTCTTGATAGCGCATAGTGGCTCGCTGCTCAGGTACACACTCATTCCTACTCTGGTTAGTCTACATGCATTTTCTGATTCTCACATGTGCATGATTCATTTGGGGTATCCATTGATTTACGCATCGATTGTCATGTCAGCTTCATTTTATTAGTAGAGACCCGACTTTAGAGACTTAGAGGGGTGCTACGGTCTTTACCGTACCTTCCCGATAAGTAACCTGACCCCCGAACCCGATCCGGTTTTTCACAGACCGCATTTTCTAAAATAAGGAGTCACACTTAGGGTTTTTCTTTCTTATTTTGTTTACCCTTTAAAAATAAAACAAAAATAAGTGGCGACTCCAAGTCATTTTTCTTAATCAATAAAAATCAATTTTTCAAAACTAAAAATTGAGCTCGCCATCGAGTGGGAAACGCATTGAGCCGAAATGCGGGGTCCACACTATTGTATAATAATATGAAAACCATACCATTAATAACATGTCAAGAAAAATATAAGTGTTTAATTAGAGATTGATAAAGATTGTTTATAGTTCATGTTATCCCATTAAACTATGTTATTTTTTGTGATTTAAAGTAAACATAATTTTGTTATTATGAACAATTACGTAAGCAAAAAATTACTAAAGAGGTATAATAATGTTTTTTTTATTATAAATATGGTTTTATTAAACCCACAAAGGCAAAAGATTTGATAGAAATTAAAAAAAATAAATTTATGAAGGAGAAGTTTGTTTTGAATGAAATTTTTTTATAGCGACATTTTTTTTAAGAGGGATGATAATTTTTTTAAGGGTAAGAAAAATACATAATAAATTTAAATGAAGGCAAAAATTTAAAAGAAAAATTCTTACTTTCTTATTGATTGCTGATGAATGTACAAGGCTGAAGATGGAGCTTCCTTCTTTTTATAGACAACTTTGCACACTATTGCACGCACCTTTTTTCACACACACTCGGGCACACTTCTATTACTAATTTATAGGCAGAGTATTTACAAGTGACAGGTGAGAATACAGGTGAGAATTAATTTCAAGTGGTTGGATGGTAGGAGGAATATTTACGGTGTTCAGAGGTTTGGTATAAATACAAAGACTTTTAAGACATTTCATTTTGACTTTTGTTTATTCATCTTCATCCGTTCTTCTCTTCCTTCTTGTCTCTTTCTTCTCTTTTTATTACATGCATAATACGTGGCTTGTGGATGCTTCTGAACTTGTACTGCCACATTTAATTTTTGTAGTTGAAGACGCATTTACTACTTCAAATGTCGTCATTGCTGACATCATCCTTCCATTGCATTTTGTAGATATGATAACTTTCATCGTCCAGGTTGTCCCAAAATAATGCGTCATCACTGAGGTAGGAAGATGGTTCCGGTATATCTACACTGAGTTCGGTTATAAAATCCTGTTCTTCAGAAGTAATAAAAGGTTTTGGAACAATAATGTGTTCTAAAGGTTTTACTCTCCATATAGACATGGTTTTTGTTTCGCCAATGAGATGAAATAATTTATTCCGGGTTGGTCTAAGATCATAGATTTGAAAAGCTCTAAAGCGAGTAAAAAATTCTGGAAATTCATCTAAACGGGTCATTTCCCATTCTGGTTCTTGTTGAGGGATAAGTGGTTCTTTATTATGTTATATATACATGGTGATAGGCTGGTACTACTGATCCATCAGGTTGAAATAAAGGTGGAATGGTTTCAAAAGAAATATCTATATATTTTTCGGTTTTAAAAAGATAAGTTAAAATATCTTTCAATTTTTTTGGGAAATTTTCAGGGATTTGAGATATATGGTTCATAAAAACATTCTTTAAAATTCCCTGACCCATAAGTTGCGGTACTAAATCAAAATTTTCTTTATTTACAACAGACATATTTACATAACCTAAATATATAACAAAGAAAAATTCAGGGTCGTGATATGCCATATACCCTGTTTTTATCCCGGCATTTTTGGTTCCAAAATGTTTATACAAAAGTGCTTGATTTTTAAATACTTTGTTATATTGATTTTGTAGGAAAAAGGTTTTGACAAAAGAGTAGTTATCAACTCCAATTATGTTTTTAACAACAAGCCTTTCACATTGTTTAGTCACAAGAGCTGATTTCTTAATTAAACTAATTACTTCAGGTTGACTGTTTAAACAGCTAGTTTGATTGGTTGACACTCTACTGGTTTTTAAATCTTCTATCAGTTTTTCTTGATTTTCTTGGATTTTGAGGTTTTGGAATTTTTGGGTTTCTAAAGCAATCAGTTGGTTTTGAAGGTTTTGTAAATGTTGGGCTAAAGCTGACACTGTTTTTCCATAAGCGTATTCTAAATTTTGGTTCGAAAAACTCTGTGGTTTTAGAGACCAAAAATTATCTACAATAACCTTATGTTCTTCAAAAAGGTTTTGAGAAAATAAAGAGTTAAACCTTAGATTTGGATTCAACACTTCGTTCAGACATATGGTTCCGTATTGAAAGGTTCTAGCTTTTGTAGGTTTTCTTTGAGCCATGTTCCTGTAATCATGAAATCAATCATTAGTATTATTAACATTATTAATTATTTGTCTACTTAACCAGTCTGCTAATATATTATCTTTTCCTTTAATATGTTCAAATTTAGGTTTAAAACCAATTAAAGAGTTTTGAAACTTTATCCATCTTTTGGTGGACAGTTTTGAAGAATTTTTGTTTTCAAAGAATTTTTTAATATTCTCACAATCGTTCTTAAAGTAAATTGTTCTTGGTTCAAAAATAATTGAAATTTTTCTAAGACTAATATTATTGCTTCAATTTCTAAATCTGTAGAACTAAGGTTCTTTTGATAATCATTAAAAGTTCCACTACAATATCTACAAAGTTTTTCTTCTCCTATATTAGTTACTGCTAAAAGTATACCTCCCCATCCTGTTTGACTAGCATCAGTTTGGACTATTTTATATTCATTTTTAAGGGTAAATGTAAGGTTGGGAGATGTTTCACAAGTTCTTTTATTTTCTGTATAAGTTTAATATCTTCTTGGTTAAAATATCTCTGACCTGTGTTTTTTGTTTTACTATAAAGAGGTTCAGCTAATCTGCTAAGGTTTTTAATATATGGCCTAGCATAATTTAATAATCCTAAAAAACTTTGAAGGGTTTTTAAGTCTTCAAGTTTGTCTGGAAAATTATTTATTTTTTGCACTATATGTTCTTGTAATTTTATTTGTCCATCCTCTAATTCTAATCCTAAAAATTCTATTTGAGTCTTAAATAATTTCAATTTCTTTTTACTTACTATTAATCCATGACTAATTAATTTTTCAAAAATCAATTCTAAATGCTTTATGTGTTCTTGAAGAGTATATGAAAAGACAAGAATATCATCAATATATACAAGAACAAAAGAATATTTTCCAAAAATATTATCCATCATTCGTTGAAATATTTGAGGAGCATTTTTTAGTCCAAATGACATTACATTCCATTCATATAATCCATAAGGACATGAAAACGCTGTCCATGGTTTACTATCCTCTTCTAATCTAATTTGCCAAAATCCACTTTTACAGTCTAACTGAGAAAAATATTTACATCCTTGAATAGAATTAATTAAAGAATCTTTGTTTGGAAGTTTATAGGCGTCATCATATGTATTATCATTCAATCTTTTATAATTAATAACCATTCTAGCTTTTCCTCGTTTTTCTTCATTATGGTTCCTAACTAAAAAAGCTGAGGATCTATGGGGACTAAAACTTGGTTTTATGAGGTTATTCTGTAACAGTTCTTCTATTTGAATTTTAAATTCCTTTGTATCTATAAGATTGCATGCTATATCTGCCGTTTTTATTGTTAAATCTGGGTTTTTAATTGGTATTTTACAGGTTGTCTTATTTTTATTCCAATGTTTCTGTGGGTCTTCTCCTATAATTCCTATTTTTTCTGCTTCTAATATAAGGTTTTTTAATCTATTTGCATTTCTTAATTGTTCTGAGTAGTCATTAATTATGCTATCCTTTTGTGCCTCCATTTGCTAATTTGATGAGATGTTACATTATGATTTTTATTTAATACATTTTCCATGTTTGTATAAACAATTGTTGTGGTTTTAGGATGAAAACTAACTTGGTTATTTTGTATTGTTATCCCTCCTTGTAAAGAATGTACAAAATTTAAACCTAAAATAAAAGGATATAAACTTATAGTAGGTACAAGATAAGTTTGGGGCAATACTAAGTTATGTTATTAATTATAATTGGTACGTTTGAAATATACTTGGTTAGTATTAGTTTTTGTTGATTGTATTGGATTAACTCTATTGGTTGAACTAATGTTTGCTGATCTTCTTGAGGTACTAAGGTTTCAAATAAAAGGTTTTTACTGGCTCCAGTATCTAACATTGCGTCTACCTTTAATTCTATAGTTTTTAATTTAATTGTTGTTGGAAAAATAATAGATTTAACTTTATTTGCCATATTTACTTGTTCTATTGTTTGTATGGTTATTTTTTCAGGATTCATTGGTTCTTTTACAGGACTTTTTGGTTCTTCTGTGTCCTTAGGTTTTGAACAACTATCTTCTTCTTCTTTTGAAATTTTTCCTTTGATTATTTTTTGTAAATCTTTCCATATATTATAAGGTTTTATTTTACTTTCTAAAGGTTGTACAAGGTTTTCTAAATTTAAAGGGGTTTTCTTAGCTTGATTTTCCTCTTTTTCAAAAATCACACAAATTTCTTCTTTTTCATTTTCACTATCTTCTATACTATATACACTTGAATTTTCACTTTCAAAGTCTAATTCACTGATAAGTTCTTCTTCTTCACTATCTAGCTAATACTCATTTATTAGGTTTATTTTTACTTGTGTTTTTCTATTTCATTCATTTAATGGTTTTTTAAGTTCAGGACATTCAGGTCTTATATGGCCTTCCTGACCACACAAATAGCATTTACACTGTCTTTTTCTCTATGAGGTTCTTTTTCTTTTTATCCAAAACTTTCCAAGTTTTTTATACCTTGTCTGATATGGTCGTTTTTTATAAAAGGTTCTTGACTTTCTTCTTAAAAATTTATTATATCTCTTAGGTTTTCTAAACTTATATTCTCTGCATCCTATATCTAGATTTTCTCCTATATGTAATTTTCTACAAAGTTGTTGATTTATGTCTTGTTTCTTTATCTGACTTCTTTCTCCTATGCTTACACATTATCTTTCTAACCAATTTTTTACAAATTCTATTCTAGAACCTATATAAGGAGAGTTTTTATACTCGGATGTTGTAAATTCATTCCATAGTCTAAGTCCTACGGGTCCTTGTATTTTTAATATATATTTATTTAAATATTCAGGGGTTCTGTCTACTCTAGCAAGGATTGCATATTTCCTAAATTTTTGTTCATATTCTCTTATATATGAAAGGTTACATAATTTCAATTGTTCTAACTTATGAAGGTATATTGCAGGTTCCTTTACATCTTCTTATGTTGTTCCTAAAAAATAAAGTTTTATTAGATTTATAAATACAGATATACTAAAATTATTTCTGACTTCTTGAAAATAACTGCTGTTTTCTTGTTCCATGTTTCTAAAAAATTGTAGTACAGTTCCTCTAAGGGTGCTTTTACAAAATTCATAAATTTCTTGTTGGTTTTCAAAGGATACTACCACTCCTGCTGAATTTAAAGATTGCTCCCAATTTTCTATGGTTTTTCTAAGATCTTGCGCACTATCTATATCTAATATTGTTCCATATTCGTATACTGGTTGTAAAGAATTATATACTGGTTGCAAAGAACTAGAAGGTTCTGTTTTAGTTTTCCATTGAGGTCCTTTTGGCTTGCTATACGGCTTATTATATTTTACTATTTCACTTTTTACATTTACAGATTCTTTTTCTTCATTTATTGTATTTATTGATTCGTTTGAGATTATTTCTATGTTTTCGTTAACTTTTGGTTGAATAGTAAATTGATTTATCATTTCTATATCTATAAGTTTTTTTATTAAATTAGTTTTATAAAGTTGTTCTATTATTTGGTCATCTGTATAGTTATTACACATTATATTAACAAAGTTTTCTGATCTACTTGTTCGTCTAGTAATGTTGGATTACTAAATTCCTCTAACATTATATTTACTAACTCTGAGTTTTTGTATAGGTTTTCTACTGTCTCAATGTTTAGTAAAATATCTTCTTGTATAACATTTACAGTTTCTATCTCACTATCTGACTCTACCTCTACATTGACAGTTTTATAATTTCCAAAGGTTATACTTGCACTTCCATCTTGGTTTTCATATAGGCTACTGGATGTTGGATATTTTATTATTGGTTTATTTATTTGAGGTAATTCCCACTCTCGTCCTAGTAAATAGTCTATATTTACAGATTTTGCTTCTATCATATTTACTGTCTTACTTCCAAAGGTTTTTACTATATCATCGAATTCCATCATACATTTTAAACTTAAAGCATTAGTAGTTTTTCCTATAAATCCTATAGCTATGCTAAGGTTTTTACTTCCTAATTCCATATCATAACCTTTAATATTTACAGTTATTTTTATTTTTTCTGTGAATTCCTTAAGATCTATACAAAATTGAGGTATACAACCAATAACTGCGTAATTTTGGTTCATATTAACTTCTGCACTAGCTAAAAGAGCTCGTCCTACTGTATTGTTTCTAGTATCTAAAAGGTTAATATTTATAAGTGCTCCAATTTCTTTACGATGAAGTCCTATTATTCCTATCAGAATTATTCCTAAGTGCATATATTTATCTGTTTTATTTTTTAATAATTTGTGTTTTGTTTCTGGAGATACTAAATCTAAATATACAATATTTCCTATTGAACTTATAGTATGTTGATTTAAAAATCTAGTTATTTTATAATTTTGAACTAATTGTTTTTTGTAAGGTGTTACTTCCTTTACTGTCTTTTTTAATTTTTCTTCAATAAATTCTTTTACATTATCTCGAGGGTTTATTGCTTCTACTATTTCCATGGTTTTATTGCTAGATTTTTTGGTTCAAAAGGATTTATTTTTCTTTCTATTTTATTTATTGGTTTTTCTCCTAAATTAAGGTTTTCAAATTGTTTTAAAAGGTTATTTAATTTTTGTTCCTCTGATATTACTATATTTCTTTGTTCTAAAAGTTTATCTATTTTTTGGTTAATTTTTTCTAAAGTTTCTTTTAAATTTTGTTGTTCTAATTTTATTTGTTCTATTTCCTTTCTAACAAATTTTTCTTCTCTAGCTAATTGTTCTTTAATATAATCTAGGTTATTTCTTAGCAAGTTATGGTTCTTAAAGTCTTCCATCTTCTTTTCTAATTCCTAAGACTGTGTTTAGTTTTTCTACAGATTTTATTTGTCTTTTCTGGATTTCTTTTAAAATATCTATATTATTTTGGTTTCTTTTTGAATTTGTTCTTGTAGTACTTCGTTTGTTATTTTTAATTGTGTCTCTACTAAAAAATTTAATTGCTTTACCTCTTGGGTTTGTAGATGAGGGTTCATTATCTTTAATATGTTTTAATTAGATGAGCTAGCATATAAATTATCAATATAATATTTTACAATTTCTCTTCTAATTATGGTTTCTGTAGCAAAAAGTTCGTCAAAAGCTTCTTGTATAGCTACTTCGTATTCATTCAAATATTTAAGAGAAGTTAAGTTTTTAATATCTATAGTTAAATCTTTTACAGTAGGTCTTAAATTATGTAATTTATCACAATTTTCTCTAAATTCTTTACGTTGAGCATACAACCTATTATTAAGTTCTTTTACACGATCATAATCTATATTATATATACCAGGAGGATAAGGAATAAAAGACATTAATTCTTATGACACTAATTCATGCTAAGTAAACAGAGCAAATAAAGATTCAGAATAAATTAAGCAAAATTAATCAGACTTTATATGGGGTAAGATAAAGTTCGGTACTCTGAAAATTAATTTGAATGAATCTACAATCTCCTTTCCTAATTAATATACTGCAATACACAAAGAAAAGCTCTGATACCAACTTTTCCCATCACCAGACACTTTTCCTAATAAGCAGTTTCAACAACAGTTTGTCAAGGTTCTCTTGAAATCTCCGTGAGAGTTTGAGAGTTTTTTATTGAATTACAGTGTGAACACATTTATTACTAGTATTAAAATAATATAAACTTTTCCCATATGCTTAATATTTTAATATAAAATTTACAAAGACTTATTATAATAACATAAAAGTTTCAAACATCTATTAAAATAACATAAAAGGTTTCAGACATTTTGGAAAACTTAATATTTTAATATAAAATTGTTTCAAACACTTATTAAAATACACTTATTAAAATAACATATTTTAATATTTTATTAACTTAAGGTTCTGTGTTTATAGTGAAAGTTTTTTAACGTATAAAATTAAATTTTTGAAATCTTGAACGTCTAAAAATTAAGTTTCTGAAATCGGATATCTCAAAAATTCAGGTAGTAAAATTCAAAATTTTTAAAACATCACTTCGTGTCAAGGTAATACGCCCCTTCTGACCAGACCTAGTCTCCCTAAAACGCCAATTTTCCGACAAAAACAGGTTTGAGGTCAAGGGTTAAGACTATCTCGGTTCCTAACAAGTACATAAAATTTTCACTTGTTGTCTAAGAAAAGTTAATGGTGTTGAAAAAAAAACACAACTTTAGCACAAAAACAAAAAAAAAAAAATCAAACAAACTAAAAATGAAACACAAAACAAATTAGAAGTGATGCTTAACCACATTAATAATGTAAGAACCTAAAATTAGTAAGTAATATTAATGAAGATTTGGTGTAAGTTGCAATGCTTCCTGCATGTCCATAATGATTTTCATTGTTGATCTTATCTCCAATGTTCTCCAATTTAATAACCAACTTGATAAATTCATCGGGGTTCTCATCAAGATTCTTGCCCTCCTGTGTACGTCTTGAACCCAATCAGTTTCACCATCAAATAAATCTAGTTCATGAGAGATTTTTTCATATAAAGACTCCAACTTCAGCCATAACCCCACTCCAGTTGTCTCTTTGTTGCACTTCCTTAAAACACTATCACTAAGATGCAAGATTACAGTGTGATATGCTGTTTCGAGTATCTTTCTCTTTTGTGTCTTTCTTATGGTGCTCGAAAAGTTATTTTCTCCTTATAGCGCTTGAGCAACCTTTTGTTGAACCAAGATTACTCTCATATGTTGCCGCTAAATGCCGGAGTCTCCCTTGTCACTGAATTATTACATCTCAAACTTAGTTGTAGTCATCTTTAGCAAATCCACACTCATCTCACCAATTGTGAGAATATGAAGATGAAACAATCAACCAAATTAATATAATTCAATGTAGAAACTTCTTGCCACTGCAAAACTACCCATGCAACAAAGAAGAAGTCACACACACAAACACCAAAGAAACAATAATGAAGACACAAAGGTTTATGTGGTTCAAGTCAGAACTGACCTAAATCCACAGATTGTAGCAATAGTTTTCACTATTTCAAAGTCAATGATACAAGGCAAAAAACATATTAGAACGATTTCTCCTAAGTTAGACCCCAAATTACAAGCCTGAAATCATATGCTCACTTTCCTTAATTTATTTTTTTCTGCCATTCTTAATAGTAGGCCACAAACAGGGTTTGATTTACACTGTGTGTCCTATTCCATATTGTTTCCCAAAACCAATTTTGACTAATTATTACTTGATCAATATCATAAGGAAATAAATCTCATATTTATTTTTCTGGAAACAAAAAATACAAAAAAAAAAAAAAAAACAAATGTCCTAATCAATCGTAAAATCTGGTATGATGATAAATGTCCCGAAGCCAAAAAAATTTACACTACAAATGTCTTACATCCTACTTCACCTACACTCTTGGTTTCATGCATGCAATTATATACATGTCCCTGTTACCTCATAAATAACTAGTTAGTTTCCTACTAATTTAATACTACAATGCCAATGTTCTAAAATTAAATGGTAATGAAACCAAGGCTAATATAGTTACTCTATATTGTCTTATGAATTTTTGTTTGCTATTTTTATGAACTTCATCAAGTATTCATTTATATTTCCTTGCGCCCTAAGAATTTCTAAAAAAAAAAAAAAAGTGATTATTTTATACATTTAAGATGTTTTTAATTTAGTACACTAATCCAAGTTGGGACCAAAAGATTTTATTATTTAAGATTATTACTTTACTAAACATTTATATCTTGAGGTTTTCTTTTACTACATAGTCAATATTCTCAAATAAAAAACTAATGACACCAAGGCTAATATACCATACCCAATAACTTTTACCTAAAATTAAAAATCATACAAATGTTTTTTTTTTTTTTTTTTTTTTTTTTCATTAGATATATGATAGACACTAAAAAAATTTTATTCTTCCAAGAAACTTTCATAATATTAAATGAAATAAAAAAAATACTTAATGATTTAATAGTTCAATTTAATAACTTAATCCCTTGGATTATATGTTATAGTAATACCATAAGTCATTAAATAAATTATTAATTAAATTAAAAATACAAAATATATGCTTGCTTCCGACTCCACTCATGCCATTGTAGTGACTACTAATAAGAAGTATTCCTACATTATGAAAATGAAAATGAAATTTAACTTTAGAGGAAAATAAATAAATCTACATGATGTGAATTTAAAAATAATGAGCCTCTTTCATGTTGTATAAGTTAAAATATATATATATATATATATATATATATATATTAACCTTGATCAAAATACTAAAATCCATATATGTGACACTTGAATTTTATAATGTCATCATTGATAATGATACAAAATGGAATGGATTGTTGAAACATTAGTTGCAACACAAAACGCTACTCTAGTTTCTTGTTGAATTGACAACAACCAAAATTGTAATGAACAACTGCCTACCAACATCGACATCTTAGGAATCAAATGGTAACTGTTACAATGGCGAAAGCTTTGATGCATACATCGTTAATCAAGAACACAAAGATAAAATAATAAACTCAAATGGTACATGAGGTTTTAACGTGATTCAGCCAACCATGCCTATGTCCATGGATGAGAGAGAATCATTCCACTATACAATAGAGAATATTACAGGGCAGAACCATAACATTACAAATGACATAACCAAATACAACTATTGGGTTCTTAAAACATCCCCTTTTTCCCCACTCTTCGTATCCCTACCTTACCATGAGCCCTTTCGCTCCATCAAGTACCTCCCGTTCTTCCTCACATCTCTATTCACCTCATATAGTCTTTACAGAATCATTTTCATCTCAAAACATTTTTTCCCCCCATGACCTAAAATATTTATAGAAATATTTCCAACAACTTTCCTTATTCTATAAGGAAATATAATATTACAATAATATATTAAACTTAGGAAATATTCTATATAATATTATTTACAAAAAGGAATCTTTACTAATTAGAAATTTGGGACAATTCCCAACAATCTCCACCTTGGACCAAATTCCATAAAGTCAATCTCCAATTTCTCCATGACACAGGCTTTTTGTATCATATCACCACGAGAGAGTAATTGACTTCATCTTCAACTAAAATTCTTTTTGTTTTCATTTTGTGTGCTTTTGTAATCTTTTACTCTTCTAGAAATCTTCAACCCAAGCTCTGATACAACGACAAAAGCTTTGATGCAAACATTATAAATTAAGAACACAAAGATAAAATAATCAGCACAAACCGTTTATGAGGTTTTAATGTGGTTTGACCAACCCTGCCTATGTCCACGGATGAGAGAGAATCATTCCACTATACAATAGAGAATATTACATGGTATAACCAGAACATTACAAAGGACATAACCAAATACAACTATTAGGTTCTTGAAACATCCCCTATTTCCCCATTCTTCGTATCCCTACCCTACCATGAGCCCTTTCGCTCTATCGGGTACCTCCAGTTCTTCCTCACATCTCTATTCACCTCATATAGTCTTTACATACCCATTTTCATCTCAAAACATTTTTCCTGTCATGACCTAAAATATTTATAGAGATATTTCCAAAAACTTTCCTTATTTTATAAGGAAATATAATATTACAATAATATATTAAACTTCGGAAATATTTTATACAATATTTTTTACAAAAATGAATCTTTACTAATTAGAAATTTGGGACAACTCCCAACAATCTCCACCTTGGACCAAATTCCATAAAGTCAATCTTCAATTTCTCCATGACATAGACTTTTTGTATCATATCACCATGAGAGAGTAATCTACTCCATCTTCAACTAAAATTCCTTTTGTTTTCATTTTATGTTCTTTGTAATTTTTTGCTCTTCTAAAAATCTTCAACCCAAGCTTTGATACTAGTTTTTTACAAAGACGAAAGCTTTGATGCAAACATCATTAATTAAGAACACAAAGATAAAATAATCAACACAAACGATACATGAGGTTTTAACATGGTTCGACCAACCATGCCTACATCCATGGATGAGAAAGAATCATTCCACTATACAATAAAGAATATTACAAGATAAAACCAAAACATTACAACATAACCAGATACAACTATTGGGTTCTTGAAATATCTCATGTTTCCCACTCTTCGTATCGCTACCCTACTATGAGCCCTCTCACTCCATTAGGTACCTCCTGTTCTTCCTCACATCTATATTCACCTCGTATGGTCTTTACAATCCTATCTTCATCTCATAACATTTTTCCCCTCATAACCTAGAATATTTATAGAGATATTTCCAACAACTTTCCTTATTCTATAAGGAAATCTAATATTATAATAATGTGTTAAACTTAGAAAATATTCTATATAATATTCTTTACAAAAATGAATCTTTACTAATTAGAAATTTGGGACAATTCCCAACAATCTCCACCTTGGACCAAATTCCATAAAGTCAACCTTCAATTTTTCCATGACATAGGCTTTTTGTATCATATCACCACGAGAGAGTAATCTACTCCATCTTCAACTAAAATTCCTTTTGTTTTCATTTTGTGTTCTTTGTAATCTTTTGCTCTTCTAGAAATCTTCAACCCAAGCTTTGATACTAGTTTTTTACAAGGGCAAAAGCTTTGATGCAAACATCATTAATTAAGAACACAAAGATAAAATAATCAACACAAACGGTACATGAGGTTTTAACATGGTTCGACCAACCATGCCTACATCCACGGATGAGAGAGAATCATTCCACTATACAATAGAGAATATTACAAGACAAAACCAAAACATTACAAAGGACATAACCATATAAGATCTAGGACGCAAGCACCACTATCAAATTCGAAGAATGACAAAGAAAAACCTATGACGTGATCACCATTACCAAAATTAAAGAATGATAAGAGATAAGACCTAAGCGTGATCGTCATGACAGAAATTAAAGGATTACAAGAGAAAACCTAGGATGCGATTGCCAAAACCAAAATCAAAGGATGATAAGAGATTAAACTTGGGATGTAGTCGCCATGACCAAACTTGAAGGATAGAAGAGATAAAACCTAAGACATGGTCACCATGACCAAAATCACCTAAAATATAAATAGGAAGAGATTATGCAATCTATGATCGAAATCACTTAAAACATGCTCATAATGAAGGGATGCGGTCTACAACCAAAATTAGCTTACATGAAACTAAAATAAGAAAATATATTATCAAGACAATGAATCTAAGATGAATAGACTACAAAGGTATCAAACACAAGACATAAAGGTCATAAGACCACTACATTCTGGAATATGCTCATCAGCCATGCAATAAAAAAGTCTTAACCTCAATCAATATTGCCAAACAGGATCATGCATATTGGAAACTGTGTTAATAAAACAAAACTAAATAATAGACAACAAAAAAATTACTAATAAAGCCTTTGAGTCTAAATACAAGTAAGTCAAAATAAGACAAGTCAACTATCAAAATGACAGGTCATCACAAATTTACCAATAATCTATCAGGCCCTACCATGATGGAAGATACTAAAATCAATGTCCAAAAGGCACATGAAAGTTCGACTGCTAGCCCACATCCTTCTCTAATCAATAAAGTGAGATAAGGTCACATATCACAATGAAATGGGTAGGCTCAAAAGAACATATCAGCCAAGCTCTAATATTATAGATACAAGTGTGAAGATATCAAATGTGGAATATCTAGGTATAAACGAAATGTAAGTAAAAATCTAAATCAAACCAAGGTGGAATATCAGGCTCATGAAATGATGGCCACCTATCATTTGACCATAACCTCAAACATCGTGCTCTCAAACATTCACATTATCAGCACTAAAGATTAGGTATTCATCCAAATATAGTCATACTAATGTCTCTAGAATCATGTGAAAGGCCTCACACCAAACACATTGTATAACCTCAAAAATGATTTTCTCAACCATAAAATAGTCAATAATCTCATTGTGAAATCAACTAACTCTCTCATCACAAGCCAACCCTTATCATGCAAGACTCGCCTCAAGTTCAATCTTTTCAAATCTACTTGGTCAAATCATAGAAAGAATACAAAGAAAAGAGAATAGTATTGTGCAAGACTAGAATGCATAGGGATGTAAAGGTCATAAGTCAATAGCAAAAGGTGATACTGGACGAGACTCAAAATGGATAAGTCTAGGTCTCAAGGGTCAACGTTTACAAGTAGGCAACATACTACTTTGATCATAAGACAAAATGGGTCACAATTTCGAACTCCCTAAGTCAATCATCTAGTCCTAGGTTATCAAGCTCAATATCCTCCATGATGGGTTAGGCCTAATGATCATGATATGCAAGTGAATAAATATCTTCATACTTAAAGTTTAACATATACCATCACAAGACATCAACACGTGTGCTCATAAAAAATAAAAAATAAATATCACTAAACAAACTAATGAGTATATCATATTCAAAATAAAAACGATCACATATGTGACTGGACTCTCAACATGGACCATAAACTCAACACTAGACTAAGACTACACTAGATAAAACAAAGATGCCTTTGATGATGATTATAACCAAACTAAACAGGTCCCTAAGTTAAAAAGTTACAAAATGATGTACCCATGTCAGCCAAAATAGAGTTGCAACCTAAAATATCTCAAAGTGTCACATGATCGTTAGTATCTCCTAAATTCATAACGGTCTAAGAAAGATTTGGAAGAAGGGGAAACACAAGAGTAATATGTAGGGGAAGGGAATTAGTGGTGACATTTAAGCCAGATAAATTAACCATTCCTTGATCTATCAAGTCATGGATGGCATTGTGAAGTTTTGAGCAATAATCAATATTATGTCCTTGAGTATGATGAAATAAGCAATGCTCGTTGTAGACCCCCACTTGGGCCTCATTCTTCATGCAGCTTGTCTTGCCACGTGGAGGAGCTTTGAGAGACCACTTGTCTGCTCGTGGATGGCTGCTGGGAATCAGAGTAGTGGAATTGAGGAGTGAGTGAGAGTTTGACACGTGGCATGGAGATATTCTAAAATCCTCAAGCCGTTATGGAGGAGCGTCTGGCAACTGCAGAGGGGGGTGGTGCTTTTCAGGGTTGGTTAGGATACACAGCTAGGGGGGTCGGGGAGAGAACCAGAGAGAGCTTTAGAAGAAAAGAGGCAGGTGAAACAGAGGGTTTTTGGGGAGCTAGTGGCAGACTGTGAAGCTCGAGGGAAGACACCTTAGAGGGGGATTTTCTTTCGCTTTAGAAAAACCAGAAAGCTGGAGAGGAGGGATTTTTGAGGGAGATTTTTGGGGAGAGATTCCTTAGCTGGTGAAGGCAAGCTAGAGAGGAGGCAAGGTGAGAGATATTTTGAGTTGCAGAGGGTTTTGGAGAAGGGAAGAGCATAGCAAGAGGAGGAAACTTTCAGGTTTGGTTACTGTACTTTTCCCTTTATGTTTTTATTTTTCATATCTCCCATGTTTCATTTCTCTGTGACTTTTATTCCGTTTGCTGGTTTGTTTTGGTTTGGTGATTATTGTTTTGATGTTTGAAGAGTTTGAGGTGTTTTATACTCTATCTTTTCACCATAACCCATCGATTGTTGGACCCATGGAGAAAATAATGAGGTGGGTTCAACATGGTTGTTAAAGGATTTGTGTTCATTTCTTGTTGCTATCCTCAAGTCTTTTATGTTTTTCCCCTGAATATATGCCTCTGGCTGTAAAAGTGTGAGGAATTGGATCGAAGGTGGGCTTAACAGTTTATGGTAAGTTGGTTGATGGGCCTGAGCTCTTGCATTGATTTGTCCATGGAGGTATCTCATTTCTGTACGGGATGGTGGGAGATCCATTGAAGAGAGTGAGGAGGTGTTTGTCATTGATGAGGAAACGTCCACAAATTTGCTGGCATGTTCAATGATTCTCATAAATCTGATGCATATTCAAACGAACATCGATATTCAGTCATGGTAGATGAAGCCGAATGATTCGATTGAAAAGATGATGATTATAAAGATGGAGAGATCCGAGAATTATTCGCGTGTGCTGATTCAGTATGGTGTCTCCTACTTTCAGAAGCGTGAATGGAATAATGGATCCCTCAGAGATTTAGCATTCATCCCCTAAAGAATTTGCAGTTGAAAGATGTATGTATGAATGGGAAGCAACCAGTCCCGTGGTATTGAAGAGCCCTGCATATGATTTCTACCTGGATGGGCGCATTCCTACACCTACTGTTGTCTCTATTTCCCTAGGCCTGATGAAGCTGTCGTCCATGAACGACATGGGCAATGGTGTCAAAAGGGTGCATTGTCTAACTACTCTTTCACGTGTTTCTCTCTCTGTCTTATCAGTCTATTTTGCCATTCTTACTTTCTTGCTTCTTGGATCATGGGGGAAGATCAAGATCAGAATTAATGGATTGGGAAGGATTGGTCGATTGGTGATCAGAGCGGCATTGCAGAGAAACGACGTTGAGTTGGTTACAGCCAACGATCCTTTGGTCATCACTGATTACATGACCAACGTGTTTATGCCCGACAGTGTTCATGGTCAGCGGAAGCATCCTAGAACCTGAGGCTGAGGACTCTAACGCCCTCCCTTTTGGTGAGAAACCAATCACTGTCTTTGGCATTAGAGATCCAGAAGAGATTCTATGGGATAAGGCCGGAGCTAAATTTGTCGTTGGTTCAGCTGATGCGTTCATTGACAAAGACAAGGCACCTACCCGAGTCCCACTTTTGCCCCATGCATGCCATATTTCTTTCTTAACACCACGTGTCTTCATACCATTATCCCTCTGCCCATTAAGCTCATCCTTCATTCTCTTTACTCATGATACCCACAGTTTTATTACTGCATCACCACATCACCATACCTCGTTACCCATGTCTTTCATCCCACCACCTTTCTCTTTCTACACCACCGCCCGAAACTACTCAAACTCATCACCTTTTCCATACCCATTTTTCATGCTCCTCATACTAGCTTCTCCATTGTATGCTCCACATTGCTTCATCAGCCGCCTTGCCCAACAAATACATCATTGCAATCCCGTGTCTTGATGTTTTCATAGAAGAAGTTCCCAAAACCCAAAGAGAAGCGTCAAGACGCCATTTTTTGCTCTTAATATCTCTGTTAGGAAAGAATAGATCATCACGCAAAGGTCGCTAAGGTATCAAAATGATTCAGTGGGCTGAACCTCCATTTCTTATACAACCAGATGCATCCTGCAGTAAGCGCAATGAAAGCCCGGGCTGTTCTCCTTGAATTGGGCCTGAGACTTTGGACAGAACTAGGTGATAAGCCCAAGCCGCCAACAGCCATGATGCAAGACAAAGTTGTAAGACTTCCTGTGTTACAGAGGCTTCTGGATACATAGCTTCCCGGCTAGTCACGCTCCAGCTCCAACGTGGCTACACCGTCAATGCTTCAGTTCGCGACCCAGATGATCCAACAAAGACAGAACGCTTACTTGCACTTGGTGGAGCTAAAAAAAAGGGGACTTCATTTGTTCAAAGCTGACTTCCTGGAAGAAAGATCTTTTGATTCTATGGTCGATGGATGCGAAGGTGTTTTCTACACAGCATCTCCATTTTGTCACACTGTCTCTAATCCACAGGTGAAACCACCCAGAAGATGTTCAAGAATGAAGATGGAAGATTTGGAGAATCAAATGAAGCTTCCATCAATGGTTCTTTTCAAGGCCTTACTGAGCAGAGGCGTAGTGGGTCTGATTCCAAAAGGTGCAGTGAAGGGGTCCTTGCCTCAGCTAATTGGAAAATTAGAGATACACACACAAGTGGAATGATAAGTGGTACTTGTGATTCTGGGCCAGAGGCAGTTGTAGATGGACTAGGGAATGAGAATAAACTGAAAAAAGTAAAGCTTAAGGTTGGTGGTGTAACACATACCATTCATGCCAAGTCCGCATCAGATGGTGCTTCTGTTGGTGGGTCTTCTTCTACAAAATCTTCACGCGCTTCGGATGCTCCTCGGCAGAGGCAGAAGTTGATTCTTCAGGATGATTCAGATGACGATAATTCACCTCCACCAGTTAAAGGAAGTGGCTTGTGAGGGGTTCCATGGAAGGATTTCTCTAGAAGTGATTTTAGTGTGGCGCAAGGGGATTCTTTGAAGGGCAAGATGCCTGAAGAAGGCTTCTCTATGAAGCAAGCAGGCAAGTACGAGCCTGTTCGTAAGAGCAAGCGGGTTCCTAAGAAGCGCGTATTAGATAGAGCGGAAGACGATGAAGATAATGATGAAAAGATTAAATACCTGGAAAAACTCAAAACATCCAAGGTTAGCACTGATTATGGTGCAGAGTATGAAGATGAGGAGGAGGATGGAGGCAGGAAACAACGGAAGATATCAAGAGTATTGAAGAGAAATGGGAATGGCCAGTACAATGTTGATGTGGGAGATTTTGGCTCATCGAAAGGAAGCAAAGAGAGTAAGAAATCCAGGTCAGGGAGAGCGTATGAAGACATCGACTATATGGAAGAGGAAGAGGCACTTTCTGATGGTGAGCCTGAAACTAAGAAGAAGAAATCAAGGAAAGAGTTTGTGGATTCATCAGGGGATTCTAAGAGGAAAATGGCAGTCACTACACGTCAGCGGGCCCTTCAAACTAGCAAAGACATCTCTGCCAGTATTGGTGTCAATTTTATAGAGTTCCCAAATGGATTGCCTCCTGCCCCACCTAGAAAACAAAAGGAGAAACTCACTGAAGTGGAGCAGCAACTGAAGAAAGCCGAAGCTGCTCAGAGACGCAGAATGCAAGTTGAGAAGGCAGCTAGGGAATCTGAGGCCGAGGCTATTAGAAAGATACTGGGCCAAGATTCCAGTAGGAAGAAGCGAGAAGAGAAGATCAAGAAACGGCAAGAGGAATTGGCACAGGAGAGAGCGGCCAATGCTTTGACAATTTCGGCAAACACTGTCAGATGGGTCATGTGTCCTTCTCACTTCCTCCTTTCATCTATTTTAAAAATAATAATAATTTCCCTCACTCTTATCCCTCAAAAATAATTTTTCAATTTCTATTTTGTAAATAACTCTTCAAATTTTGATTTTCAAATAAATTCCAACTCTCTTCCTTCATCCTTAGAACCTTTTAGGTTCCAAAGTCTCTTTTTCCAATAAATCTTTGTTGCCATATTTCCTTTCGGCATACAATTTTCACAATTCTTTTGTTTTTTTTTCTTAAATATTTTAAAATGAGCTAAAATCAAATTCCATAATTCTAAGTGATAGAGTTTGCGGAATTGATTTATGCAAAAATGAATCGGGCTTTGGTGGGGGCCCAACATCAAATGAATTTTCTTTAAAATAAAAGTGAATTTTGAGTGAAGTGTCATGCGTGCCTTAGATGATTTTGCACTCAATTTAGTGACATGTGAGCTATTGCGAAAGAGGTTATGGAAAGGGTCATGGTACTAATGGGGGTAAAAAATCTGACATCTCTAACCATTTGGAAAGCTTGAGTCAAAGTCATGCCAAGTGGAGTATATTGTCTCGTAGGCCTCTAAACATATGGTCTCGATAGTAACAACTCTCAAATATGGCAATCATGGCTAAATTTTAGTCTGACCAATGAAAGGTTGTTGAATAAAGGATGGTTGGTACTAATATTGTGGATGGGGAAAGCAAGTTCTTATTATTGATGATGTGTGATACAAATTATGAGCAGGCCCTTGAGGTTGATAATTAATGGAGTTAACCTCTTTAGATCTCCCAAATGACTTAATAGACTTCTTTCCTTGAGTATCTAAAAGTTCCAAAGAACTATGTCAATCTAATCTTATTCCTTATATTGGTGTATCATACCAACCACCTTTGCCCTCCATTGACTAATAAATGAAGAAATGGTCTTCTTTGGCTTCCATCTCATAACCTCTAACTCTTGTCTAGAAATGTTAACATTAGCACAAAGTAAACTCTATCATAAACTCATGGTCTACATTCCCTTAAGTACGAAGCCTCGAAGGCTCAACTAATGTGAACCACCTCTATGTTGTTGTGCTAAGAAACGTGGGAACAAAGGTCACCAATTGTGCATCATCTAGTCTATGTGCTCTCATAATTGTGGAATAAAGCCTCAAATGGATCTTTGGGTAGCCTACCCCACCATAACACTCTATATCTGGCATGTAGAACTTGGTGGGCAAGTAAGATACCATTACTATCATCCTAAGCCATAATCCCCTCCTATAACCCCATCTATCATACCATACTCCCAAGTGTCTCCACTATAGCCTCTTGCTTAGCTAGGCTCTTGTCATCAATAGTAAAAACAATAGGTGGTAAGACCAAGGTACTAGGTGGTGGAATGTCTCAGAATGATATGCCAAGCAAAATGGAGCACCATGTGAAACCCCAAGTGGCAGAATTTGTCTATGATGTAAGTAAAGTCATCTCATTTGTAACTCTCTATTTGATCTAAATGTCGACTTATCCCTACCATAATCTCTTGAGGGGAATCTAATGTGAAAGTTAACTTTTTTTCCATATCAACTAATTTTTCCTAACTTTGATCTAAAAATGATCTGACTAATCTGCCCCTTAGCCTCTTCCAAATCTAAGACTCTAGACTCAACAGACTCATAACTAGACTAACTCTTATAAAATAAATAATAAACAAAATACAAAATGACACTAAGTGGTCCTAAGATGGCAATGCAAAGACTTGGATTCATGACAAAAACTCAAGATTCATAAATGCCTCTAAAATGGTCACAAGTGTAACTATTAAGTTTTTTTTATCAAAATTCCAAGGTGAAAAGGGTAATAAATGACTTTATCATGGATCTAATACTCCTAACTCTAAATAGGTACATGTGTTTTGATCCTTAATCTAAACTATTCAAAAGAAAAACCAAGTGACTAAGGCCATTTTAAGAAAAATAATAATATAAAAAACAAACCTTTCACCCAACTCATTCAAAAAGTGCTAAGTCTTGGATTGAAAATCAAATCAAATGTAATGACCAAGAAGAAAATAGTGTTAGGCCCATGAAAAGCCTTCAATTTATTAAATTACACAACAAGACATAAGTGTACAAATACAAAGAGGAAACAATAAAGGAACTCCAACATGCCAAGCCTACTATACAATTATAGGAGAACCAAACAATGAATCTTTCTTTGCCCATTGATGGAACCCATAATCAAATCAGAATATATTTATACAACAACATTGCCTTTAAAGTGACTAGATAATACCATACTGCACTTATTGATGCTAAAAAAACCCAAATGTTGATGCTGGTGTAAATTCTAACATCTTATACAGAAATGCACTTATGTGCAGGTGAGTATCCTAATCCATTGATCTAATTCTCATCCTATAACATCAAGGTGACTTTATCAAGGTAGGCTAAAAGGGTACCATAGTAAAAGCGATCGCACCTATCGATGGTATGCCACCTCCTTCATGGCTCCAAAGAGATGAGACACTTTATACAAGAATGGGTTATCACATCCCATGTCAAGTGTCCATCTACATCCTAGGGAGGTTTCCTAATGGTGAAGGCTTCCTACTAGTTATGTCTCCCACATTCAACCACATCAGTCTAAGGTTACATAGTGTATAGTGTATGTACATTCGAACATTTTGCCAAAGCATGAACTAGAAACATAAACACATTGAACACACACATATCTTAATTGATTTTTGGGTTATAAAGATTTCATTTATTACTAGTAATAAAATAATATAAACTTTTCTCATATGCTTAATATTATAATATAAAATTTACAAAGACCTATTAAAATAACATAAAAGTTTCAAACATCTATTAAAATAACATAAAAGGTTTCAGACATTTTGGAAAACTTAATATTTTAATATAAAATTTGTTTCAAACACTTAAAATACACTTATTAAAATAAGAGTTTTTTAATATTTTATTAACTTAAGGTTCTGTGTTTATAGTAAAAGTTTTGTAATGTATAAAATTAAATTTTTGAAATCTTGAACGTCTAAAAATTAAGTTTTTGCAATCGGAATATTTCAAACATTCAGGTAGTAAAATTCAAAAATTTTAAAACATCACTTCGTGTCAAGGTAATACCCCCCTTCCGACCAGACATAGTCTCCCTGAAACGCCAATTTTCCGGCAAAAACGGGTTTGAGGTCAAGGGTTAAGACTAAAGACTCTAGTTTTAAAACATGATTTTACACCCAAAATTTTCTAAATACCCGATTTTTTTTTTTTTTTTTCTTTTACGTTGATGAGAACATTATATAAAAAGGATCCATGTATATTACATATATTAACTAGTAAAGAAGACTTTAAAAATAATTCAAATAATTTTCATTTCCCTACTTTACCTTTTTTACCCCTTTTTACCCCCTAAGGGTAAGAAAATACATAATAAATTTAAATGAATGCAAAAATTTAACAGAAAATTCTTACTTTTTTATTGATTGCTGATGAATGTACAAAGCTGAAGATGGAGCTTCCTTCTTTTTACAGACAACTTTTGCACACTATTGCACACACTTTTTTCCACACACCTCTCGGGCACACTTCTATCACTAATTTATAGGCAAAGTATTTACAAGGGGCAGGTGAGAATACAGGTGAGAATTAATTTCAAGTGGTTGGATGGTAGGAAAAATATTTACGGTGTTCAGAGGTTTGGTATAAATACAAAGACTTTTAAGACATTTACTTTTGACTTTTGTTTATTCATCTTCATCCGTTCTTCTCTTCCTTCTTGTCTCTTTCTTCTCTTTATATTACATGCATAATACGTGGCTTGTGGATGTTTTTACTGCTTCTGAACTTGTACTGCCGCATTTAATTTTTGTAGTTGAAGACGCATTTACTGCTTCAAATATCGTCATTGCTGACATCATCCTTCCATTGCATTTTGTAGGTTATGATAACTTTCATCGTCCAGGTTGTCCCAAAATAATGCGTCATCACTGAGGTAGGAAGATGGTTCTGGTATATCTACGCTGAGTTCGGTTATAAAATCCTGTTCTTCAGAAGTAATAAAAGGTTTTGGAACAATAATGTGTTCTAAAGGTTCTATTCTCCATATAGACATGGTTTTTGTTTCGCCAATGAGATGAAATAATTTATTCCGGGTTGGTCTAAGATCATAGATTTGAAAAGCTCTAAAGCGAGTAAAAAATTCTGGAAATTCATCTAAACGGGTCATTTCCCATTCTGGTTCTTGTTGAGGAATAAGTGGTTCTTTATTATGTTTTATATATACATGGTGATAGGCTGGTACTACTGATCCATCGGGTTGAAATAAAGGTGGAATGGTTTCAAAAGAAATATCTATATATTTTTCGATTTTAAAAAGATAAGTTAAAATATCTTTCAATTTTTCTGGGAAATTTTCAGGGATTTGAGATATATGGTTCATAAAAACATTCTTTAAAATTCCCTGACCCATAAGTTGTGGTACTAAATCAAAATTTTCTTTATTTACAATAGACATATTTACATAACCTAAATATATAACAAAGAAAAATTCAGGGTCGTGATATGCCATATACCCTGTTTTTATCCCGGCATTTTTGGTTCTAAAATGTTTATACAAAAGTTCTTGATTTTTAAACACTTCGTTAAATTGGTTTTGTAGAAAAAAGGTTTTGACAAAAGAGTAGTTATCATCTCCAATTATGTTTTTAACAACAAGCCTTTTATATTGTTCAGTCAGAAGAGCTGATTTCTTAATTAAACTAATTACTTCAGGTTGACTATTTGAACAACTAGTTTGATTGGTTGACACTCTACTGGTTTTTAAATCTTCTATCAGTTTTTCTTGATTTTCTTGGATTTTGAGGTTTTGGAATTTTTGGGTTTCTAACGCAATCAGTTGGTTTTGAAGGTTTTGTAAATGTTGGGCTAAAGCTGACACTGTTTTTCCATAAGCGTATTCTAAATTTTGGTTCGAAAAACTCTGTGGTTTTAGAGACCAAAAATTATCTACAATAACCTTATGTTCTTCAAAAAGGTTTTGAGAAAATAAAGAGTTAAACCTTAGATTTGGATTCAACACTTCGTTCAGACATATGGTTCCATATTGAAAGGTTCTAGCTTTTGTAGGTTTTCTTTGAGCCATGTTCCTGTAATCATGAAATCAATCATTAGTATTATTAACATTATTAATTATTTGTCTACTTAACCAGTCTGCTAATATATTATCTTTTCCTTTAATATGTTCAAATTTAGGTTTAAAACCAATTAAGAGTTTTGAAACTTTATCCATCTTTTGGTGGACAGTTTTGAAGAATTTTTATTTTCGAAGAATTTTTTAATATTCTCACAATCGGTTCATAAAGTAAATTGTTCTTGGTTCAAAAATAATTGAAATTTTTCTAAGACTAATATTATTGCTTCAATTTCTAAATCTGTAGAACTAAGGTTCTTTTGATAATCATTAAAAGTTCCACTACAATATCTGCAAAGTTTTTCTTCTCCTATATTTGTTAGTGCTAAAAGTATACCTCCCCATCCTATTTGACTAGCATCAGTTTGGACTATTTTATATTCATTTTCTAAGGGTAAATGTAAGGTTGGGAGATGTTTCACAAGTTCTTTTATTTTCTGTATAAGTTTAATATCTTCTTGGTTAAAATATCTTTGCCCTGTGTTTTTTGTTTTACTATAAAGGGGTCCAGCTAATCTGCTAAGGTTTTTGATATATGGCCTAGCATAATTTAATAATCCTAAAAAACTTTGAAGGGTTTTTAAGTCTTCGAGTTTGTCTGGAAAATTATTTATTTTTTGCACTATATGTTCTTGTAATTTTATTTGTCCATCCTCTAATTCTAATCCTAAAAATTCTATTTGAGTCTTAAATAATTTCAATTTCTTTTTACTTACTATTAATCCATGACTAATTAATTTTTCAAAAATCAATTCTAAATGGTTTATGTGCTCTTGAAGAGTATATGAAAAAACAAGAATATCATCAATATATACAAGAACAAAAGAATATTTTCCAAAAATATTATCCATCATTCGTTGAAATATTTGAGGAGCATTTTTTAGTCCAAATGGCATTACATTCCATTCATATAATCCACAAGGACATGAAAACGCTGTCCATGGTTTACTATCCTCTTCTAATCTAATTTGCCAAAATCCACTTTTACAGTCTAATTGAGAAAAATATTTACATCCTTGAATAGAATTAATTAAAGAATCTTTGTTTGGAATTTTATAGGCATCATCATATGTATTATCATTTAATCTTTTATAATTAATAACCATCCTAGCTTTTCCTCGTTTTTCTTCGTTATGGTTCCTAACTAAAAAGGCTGAGGATCTATGGGGACTGAAACTTGGTTTTATAAGGTTATTCTGTAACAGTTCTTCTATTTGAATTTTGAATTCCTTTGTATCTATAAGATTGCATGCTATATCTGCCGTTTTTATTGTTAAATCTGGGTTTTTAATTGGTATTTTACAGGTTGTCTTATTTTTATTCCAATGTTTCTGTGGGTCTTCTCCTATAATTCCTATTTTTTCTGCTTCTAATATAAGGTTTTTTAATCTATTTGCATTTCTTAATTGTTCTGAGTAGTCATTAATTATACTATCATTTTGTGCCTCCACTTTGCTAATTTGATGAGATGTTACATTATGATTTTTATTTAATACATTTTCCATGTTTGTATAAACAATTGTTGTGGTTTTAGGATGAAAACTAACTTGGTTATTTTGTATTGTTATCCCTCCTTGTAAAGAATGTACAAATTTAAACCTAAAATAAAAGGATATAAACTTATAGTAGGTACAAGATAAGTTTGGGGCAATACTAAGGTTATGTTATTAATTATAATTGGTACGTTTGAAATATACTTGGTTAGTATTAGTTTTTGTTGATTGTATTGGATTAACTCTACTGGTTGAACTAATGTTTGCTGATCTTCTTCAGGTACTAAGGTTTCAAATAAAAGGTTTTTACTAGCTCCAGTATCTAACATTGCGTCTACCTTTAATTCTATAGTTTTTAATTTAATTGTTGTTGGAAAAATAATAGATTTAACTTTATTTGCCATATTTACTTGTTCTATTGTTTGTATGGTTATTTTTTCATGATTCATTGGTTCTTTTACAGGACTTTTTGGTTCTTCTATGTCCTTAGGTTTTGAACAACTATCTTCTTCTTCTTTTGAAATTTTTCCTTTGATTATTTTTTGTAAATCTTTCCATATATTATAAGGTTTTATTTTACTTTCTAGAGGTTGTACAAGGTTTTCTAAATTTAAAGGGGTTTTCTTAGCTTGATTTTCCTCTTTTTCAATAATCATACAAATTTCTTCTTTTTCATTTTCACTATCTTCTATACTATATACACTCGAATTTTCACTTTCAAAGTCTAATTCACTGATAAGTTCTTCTTCTTCACTATCTAGCTGATACTCATTTATTAGGTTTATTTTTACTTGTGTTTTTCTATTTCGTTCATTTAATGGTTTTTTAAGTTCAGGACATTCAGGTCTTATATGGCCTTCCTGACCACACAAATAGCATTTACACTGTCTTTTTCTCTCTGAGGTTCTTTTTCTTTTTATCCAATACTTTCCAGGTTTTTTATACTTTGTCTGATATGGTCGTTTTTTATAAAAGGTTCTTGACTTTCTTCTTAAAAATTTATTATATCTCTTAGGTTTTCTAAACTTATACTCTCTGCATCCTATATCTAGATTTTCTCCTATATGTAATTTTCTACATATAGGAAATTACATATATAGGAGAAAGAAGTCAGATAAAGAAACAAGACATAAATCAACAACTTTGTAGAAAATTACATATAGGAGAAAATCTAGATATAGGATGCAGAGAGTATAAGTTTAGAAAACCTAAGAGATATAATAAATTTTTAAGAAGAAAGTCAAGAACCTTTTATAAAAAACGACCATATCAGACAAAGTATAAAAAACCTGGAAAGTATTGGATAAAAAGAAAAAGAACCTCAGAGAGAAAAAGACAGTGTAAATGCTATTTGTGTGGTCAGGAAGGCCATATAAGACCTGAATGTCCTGAACTTAAAAAACCATTAAATGAACGAAATAGAAAAACACAAGTAAAAATAAACCTAATAAATGAGTATCAGCTAGATAGTGAAGAAGAAGAACTTATCAGTGAATTAGACTTTGAAAGTGAAAATTCGAGTGTATATAGTATAGAAGATAGTGAAAATGAAAAAGAAGAAATTTGTATGATTATTGAAAAAGAGGAAAATCAAGCTAAGAAAACCCCTTTAAATTTAGAAAACCTTGTACAACCTCTAGAAAGTAAAATAAAACCTTATAATATATGGAAAGATTTACAAAAAATAATCAAAGGAAAAATTTCAAAAGAAGAAGAAGATAGTTGTTCAAAACCTAAGGACATAGAAGAACCAAAAAGTCCTGTAAAAGAACCAATGAATCATGAAAAAATAACCATACAAACAATAGAACAAGTAAATATGGCAAATAAAGTTAAATCTATTATTTTTCCAACAACAATTAAATTAAAAACTATAGAATTAAAGGTAGACGCAATGTTAGATACTGGAGCTAGTAAAAACCTTTTATTTGAAACCTTAGTACCTGAAGAAGATCAGCAAACATTAGTTCAACCAGTAGAGTTAATCCAATACAATCAACAAAAACTAATACTAACCAAGTATATTTCAAACGTACCAATTATAATTAATAACATAACCTTAGTATTGCCCCAAACTTATCTTGTACCTACTATAAGTTTATATCCTTTTATTTTAGGTTTAAATTTTGTACATTCTTTACAAGGAGGGATAACAATACAAAATAACCAAGTTAGTTTTCATCCTAAAACCACAACAATTGTTTATACAAACATGGAAAATGTATTAAATAAAAATCATAATGTAACATCTCATCAAATTAGCAAAGTGGAGGCACAAAATGATAGTATAATTAATGACTACTCAGAACAATTAAGAAATGCAAATAGATTAAAAAACCTTATATTAGAAGCAGAAAAAATAGGAATTATAGGAGAAGACCCACAGAAACATTGGAATAAAAATAAGACAACCTGTAAAATACCAATTAAAAACCCAGATTTAACAATAAAAACGGCAGATATAGCATGCAATCTTATAGATACAAAGGAATTCAAATTCAAATAGAAGAACTGTTACAGAATAACCTTATAAAACCAAGTTTCAGTCCCCATAGATCCTCAGCCTTTTTAGTTAGGAACCATAACGAAGAAAAACGAGGAAAAGCTAGGATGGTTATTAATTATAAAAGATTAAATGATAATACATATGATGATGCCTATAAAATTCCAAACAAAGATTCTTTAATTAATTCTATTCAAGGATGTAAATATTTTTCTCAATTAGATTGTAAAAGTGGATTTTGGCAAATTAGATTAGAAGAGGATAGTAAACCATGGACAGCGTTTTCATGTCCTTGTGGATTATATGAATGGAATGTAATGCCATTTGGACTAAAAAATGCTCCTCAAATATTTCAACGAATGATGGATAATATTTTTGGAAAATATTCTTTTGTTCTTGTATATATTGATGATATTCTTGTTTTTTCATATACTCTTCAAGAGCACATAAACCATTTAGAATTGATTTTTGAAAAATTAATTAGTCATGGATTAATAGTAAGTAAAAAGAAATTGAAATTATTTAAGACTCAAATAGAATTTTTAGGATTAGAATTAGAGGATGGACAAATAAAATTACAAGAACATATAGTGCAAAAAATAAATAATTTTCCAGACAAACTCGAAGACTTAAAAACCCTTCAAAGTTTTTTAGGATTATTAAATTATGCTAGGCCATATATCAAAAACCTTAGCAGATTAGCTGGACCCCTTTATAGTAAAACAAAAAACACAGGGCAAAGATATTTTAACCAAGAAGATATTAAACTTATACAAAAAATAAAAGAACTTGTGAAACATCTCCCAACCTTACATTTACCCTTAGAAAATGAATATAAAATAGTCCAAACTGATGCTAGTCAAACAGGATGGGGAGGTATACTTTTAGCACTAACAAATATAGGAGAAGAAAAACTTTGCAGATATTGTAGTGGAACTTTTAATGATTATCAAAAGAACCTTAGTTCTACAGATTTAGAAATTGAAGCAATAATATTAGTCTTAGAAAAATTTCAATTATTTTTGAACCAAGAACAATTTACTTTAAGAACCGATTGTGAGAATATTAAAAAATTCTTCGAAAATAAAAATTCTTCAAAACTGTCCACCAAAAGATGGATAAAGTTTCAAAACTCTTTAATTGGTTTTAAACCTAAATTTGAACATATTAAAGGAAAAGATAATATATTAGCAGACTGGTTAAGTAGACAAATAATTAATAATGTTAATAATACTAATGATTGATTTCATGATTACAGGAACATGGCTCAAAGAAAACCTACAAAAGCTAGAACCTTTCAATATGGAACCATATGTCTGAACGAAGTGTTGAATCCAAATCTAAGGTTTAACTCTTTATTTTCTCAAAACCTTTTTGAAGAACATAAGGTTATTGTAGATAATTTTTGGTCTCTAAAACCACAGAGTTTTTCGAACCAAAATTTAGAATACGCTTATGGAAAAACAGTGTCAGCTTTAGCCCAACATTTACAAAACCTTCAAAACCAACTGATTGCGTTAGAAACCCAAAAATTCCAAAACCTCAAAATCCAAGAAAATCAAGAAAAACTGATAGAAGATTTAAAAACCAGTAGAGTGTCAACCAATCAAACTAGTTGTTCAAATAGTCAACCTGAAGTAATTAGTTTAATTAAGAAATCAGCTCTTCTGACTGAACAATATAAAAGGCTTGTTGTTAAAAACATAATTGGAGATGATAACTACTCTTTTGTCAAAACCTTTTTTCTACAAAACCAATTTAACGAAGTGTTTAAAAATCAAGAACTTTTGTATAAACATTTTAGAACCAAAAATGCCGGGATAAAAACAGGGTATATGGCATATCACGACCCTGAATTTTTCTTTGTTATATATTTAGGTTATGTAAATATGTCTGTTGTAAATAAAGAAAATTTTGATTTAGTACCACAACTTATGGGTCAGGGAATTTTAAAGAATGTTTTTATGAACCATATATCTCAAATCCCTGAAAATTTCCCAGAAAAATTGAAAGATATTTTAACTTATCTTTTTAAAATCGAAAAATATATAGATATTTCTTTTGAAACCATTCCACCTTTATTTCAACCCGATGGATCAGTAGTACCAGCCTATCACCATGTATATATAAAACATAATAAAGAACCACTTATTCCTCAACAAGAACCAGAATGGGAAATGACCCGTTTAGATGAATTTCCAGAATTTTTTACTCGCTTTAGAGCTTTTCAAATCTATGATCTTAGACCAACCCGGAATAAATTATTTCATCTCATTGGCGAAACAAAAACCATGTCTATATGGAGAATAGAACCTTTAGAACACATTATTGTTCCAAAACCTTTTATTATTTCTGAAGAACAGGATTTTATAACCGAACTCAGCGTAGATATACCAGAACCATCTTCCTACCTCAGTGATGACGCATTATTTTGGGACAACCTGGACGATGAAAGTTATCATAACCTACAAAATGCAATGGAAGGATGATGTCAGCAATGACGATATTTGAAGCAGTAAATGCGTCTTCAACTACAAAAATTAAATGCGGCAGTACAAGTTCAGAAGCAGTAAAAACATCCACAAGCCACGTATTATGCATGTAATATAAAGAGAAGAAAGAGACAAGAAGGAAGAGAAGAACGGATGAAGATGAATAAACAAAAGTCAAAAGTAAATGTCTTAAAAGTCTTTGTATTTATACCAAACCTCTGAACACCGTAAATATTTTTCCTACCATCCAACCACTTGAAATTAATTCTCACCTGTATTCTCACCTGCCCCTTGTAAATACTTTGCCTATAAATTAGTGATAGAAGTGTGCCCGAGAGGTGTGTGGAAAAAAGTGTGTGCAATAGTGTGCAAAAGTTGTCTGTAAAAAGAAGGAAGCTCCATCTTCAGCTTTGTACATTCATCAGCAATCAATAAAAAAGTAAGAATTTTCTGTTAAATTTTTGCATTCATTTAAATTTATTATGTATTTTCTTACCCTTAGGGGGTAAGTTAAATCTATTATTTTTCCAACAACAATTAAATTAAAAACTATAGAATTAAAGGTAGACGCAATGTTAGATACTGGAGCTAGTAAAAACCTTTTATTTGAAACCTTAGTACCTGAAGAAGATCAGCAAACATTAGTGATGAAAAACTAATGCATCAATCGATCCTCTATGGATGATGATGATGTGGCTATTCTTCGACAAAGTCAATCCTCCATGGATGATGATGATGCGGTGATACTTCGACAATGCAATGATCTTCTAAAGAAGTAACTATGTCCTCTAATATCAAGGTGATAATGACATGGTAACAAAGGTAATGATGAGGCAAGCTCTTCCAAAGTGATAAGATGTGTTAAGATCTCCTTTGATGTGGCAATGCTCCAAAATACTCGCATAACCCAAAACTCAACTTCATTCCTAACCACTAAATTTGCTGGAAAGCAAACATAATACAATCAAAAGCCCTGGTGGACCAATATACAACCCAATCAAATAAAATACAACTCAAAATAGAAATACATCAAAAAATCTAAAATACATTAATAAATGAGTACAAGGAAATGGGTTGACCAAGTTAAGCGATTTGGAAGGGATATATGTGCATTCCACATGCATAGGCAAAACATTCATCATGCAGAAGAAAGGTATATATACATGATAAATTAGACTAAGATAAACAACATAAATAAGTTATACGATAAGAATAGTTACCATGTCAAAACTCTTAATATGCCCAAAGCATACAACAAAGGCACAATGATTAATTATCCACTGATCAACTAATCAAACGCCACATTTCCCTCATTTTGATTTCGAGTTTAACCCTTTAAATGGCTTTCCCAATAGAGTCGCCATTTTTTGGACTTGTATTTTTCATGTGCATTCTCACTCAATGGCGAGACTTTTTATTGCCAAAAAAAAAAACCAAAAATTGGTTTTTGGAGTTGCCACTTATTTTATTTATTTTTAAAAAGGAAAAAAATAAGAAAGAAAACTATGTGTGACTCCTTATTTGAAAAAAAAAAAAAAAAACAAGTTCATGAACCAAGAATGTATTTGGGGGTCAGGTTGTCTATATTAGAAAGTATCTGGATAAACCATAACACCTCCCTAAGTCCTTATATCTATCGTCTCTAATATACAAGTAGAGAAAACTCTGGCATTCAATTAATTAATCAATGTGTTAGGATAAAGCCCTTAAAAGTATAACATGATGTAATAATTTTAAAATTTGTTATTTATTTAATGATGTTCCAATTTCACTTTTATCTATCTTTATTCCATGTATTATACATTATAAGCATTCCTGTCTGCATCTTTTGCATTGTACATGACTTAGGTGTATTAAGAATTGCACAGAAGATCTAAGTCATAGGTTTCTTGCAAATAAATGACTTAATTCACAATCGATTCATGGGTCTAAGCTATTAGGATAGAACCCTTAAAAGTATGACATGATGTAATAAATTTGGAATTCATTATTTATTTAATGATGTTCCAGTTTCACTTTTATCTATCCTTATTCCATGTATTATACTTTATGAGCATTCTTGTCTATATCTTTTACATTGTATGTGACTTAGGTGCATTAGGAGTTGTACAAAATATCTAAGTCATGAATTCCTTACAAATAGATGACTTGTTCACAATCGGTTCATGGGTCTAGGCAACCCATTAGAGGTTGTATTACACCACCTCCTAATTGGAGGAATGGTTAGTCTTGGCTATCGGGATGGGTTTCCCATGGTGAGTGCACTAGTGTGTGTATGATTACACATTGGACAAGACCTACAATGAGTCATAACTTAAGGCTATCAAGCAGTCATGACCTCACCATGCTATTTCATTGTGTTGTCTCTCAACATTGAAAGAATATTAAGTTTGTGCTAAAGTTAGCAATGAGTTGACTCACATGTGAGATTGTAAGCTAATTATATATTCTCTATAGATTGGGTCATTGTTGATGGAAGTCGGTAATAATAGATATTCTCAATAAAGGCACCATGATATCTCTTGGGATTGAGACAATGTCTCCCATTGGGTGATCCTAAGAAGGTTTGTTCATGGAAACTATGGTCATAGTAGTTCCTTAAGTGGAACTTGACATAAGCTCTTTGAGAGTTAAGATATGTCAATTGAACACACAATAGGAGGATCTATAACTCAAGGATGGTAGAGGCAGTCTCGAAAGGCTGATAGTTTTCACTTAGTTAGACTATGGACACCAGTTCATGGAGAGACTGAACACAATGGATAGCAAGTCACAAACTCAAGCACTTGGTGTCTCGTTATTATTTATAAAGGATATTGGAGTTCAATTGATCCTCTATAGTGGGATATTGAATCAACTTTAAAATTGGATTCTGAGGGAGCCAGTATTCCTATGGGTCCCAATGGTTCCTACTCCGAGCTCATTTACCTTGTTGGCATGGGTTATGAGGATCAGATTGGCTCTAGGTTCACTTTTGTTCATAAGGGCATTTTGGTAATTATGCAAGGTTGCACAAGGGTAAGTAAACAAAGTCTCTGGATTGAGCTAATTGATTAATTAGTAGGTCATATTGGCTTAATTAATCAATTAAGACACGTTTTGGGCTAGATTAAGCGACTCAAGCCCATGTGGACTCAAGTCACTTAAGCTCACTTAGGAACCCTATAAATACCCCCTAAGAGTTAGGGTTTCCATACCTTTTGTCTTCCACCATCTAAAGAGATAAAGAGTCATAACTTTCACCCTCTTTTCCTCCCAACTAGAAGTGTGCCAAGATCAAGGTTTGAGTCATCGGATGGAAGATCGTGGGTTTACGAGACTTCTGCAATTTCCTTTTTCATATTCACCATGTGGATTTGATTCAGGAACATCCAAATTTGGGGTATGGTTTTCATTAGCACTTTCTAAATCCTTTTAAAATATAAAAATTTCATTTTTCCTATGTGCATAGGATTTCGGAAAAGCTTAAGATAGTTATGCAAGTTCTTAACTTGATTCGAGCTTGGGAAATGGAAAGATCCGAGTTTTTCCCATCAACAACAACCCATTAGAGGTTGTAGTACACCACCTCCTAATTGGAGAGATTGTTGGTCTTAACTATTGGGATGGTTTTCCCATGGTGAGTGCACTAGTGTGTATGTTACACAATGGACAGGACCTGCGGTGAGTCATGACTGAAGGTTGTGAAATAGTCATGACCTCACCAAGTTGTTTCATTGTGTTGTCTCTCAACCTTGAGAGAATATTAATCTTATGCTAAAGTTAGTAGTGGCTTTGACCTACATGTGAGATTGTAAGTTGATCATGTATTCCTTATAGATTGGGTCACTGTTGATGGAAGTCGGTAGCAATTAGTATTTTCAATAGAGGCACCATGATATCTCATGGGATTGAGACCGTGTGTCCTTTTAGGTGATCCTAAAAAGGTGTGTTCATGGAAACTATGACCATAGTAGTTCCTTAAATGGAACTTGACATAAGCTCTTTGAGAGCTAAGACATGTCAGTTGAATATATAATAGGAGGACCTGTAACTCAAGGATTGTAGAGGTAATCTTAAAGGGCTAATAGTTTTCACCTTGTTAGACTATGGACATTAGTTCATGGGAAGACTGAACACAATGGATAGCAGGTCACGACCCCAAACACGTAGTGTCTTGTTTTACATAGGATACTAGAGTTAAGTTGATTTTCTATAGTGGGATGTTGAATCCACTTTAGAATTAGATTATGAGGGAGTCAATACTCCTATGGGTCCTAGTGGCCCCCGCTCTAAGCTCATATACCTTGTTGACATGGATTATAAGGGTTGGATTAGCTCTAGATTCACTTTTATGCATAAGGGTGTTTTGGTAATTATGCAAAATTGCATAGGGTTAAGTGAACAAGGTCTCTAGATTTGGCTAATTGATTAATTAGTGAGCCCTATTGGGTTAATTAATCAATTAAGACCCATTTTGGGCTAAATTAAGTGACCCAAGCCCATGTGGGCTCACATCACTTAACCTTAATTAGGAACCTAATAAATACCCCCTAGGAGTTAGGATTTTCATAACTTTTGTCTTCTATCATCCAGAGAGAAAGAGAGTCATAGTTTCTACCCTCCTTTTCTCCCCACCAGAAGTGTGCCAAGAATAAGGTTGAGTCATCGGGTGGAAGATCATAGATTTACGAGACTTCCAACAATTTCAAGTTCGTCTTCAACACTTGGAATTTGAGGTTTGGGAACGTCCATACCTAAAAGTTAGTGTTTTAACCCTAAAAGATCAATTTAAAAAAAAATGGTATTGTTTCGGTTGCTTAGATCCAAGGTGCCAACACAATGGATACTAAGCAAAAGAATATCATAAATATATACAAGTCATGGTGAAAACCAAAATATAAGAATATACAAAATAAATTATAAGAGAATTGTATGAGTTGATTTATTAAACTAATTAGAGAGATGGGTTTACTTATTTCCAAAATACAACATATTTTTCAAAGTATTAAAAAAAAAGTTTATTTACATAAAAATAAATAAATAAAGGTTATTCCAATTTGATAATTTCAAGTTATTTTTTTCCATGAAGATAAAGTTAAAAAAAAATATTCATGTTTTTTTATTAAGACAAAAAATAGATAACTTTAAAATTGATTTAAGTCTTAAAAGCAAGTTGTTTTTAAGGCTTAAAAAATAAAATAAAATAAAAATCGGTAAACAAATAAGTCTTGGTGAAACTCCTACCCTAATGAGGGTTTGTTCTTAGACAAGCATTTTGTAACTAAGATCTTGGAGGGTGGAAATTTGTGACTCCTATAGCCACTTCACTGTCAAAATGACATAAAGGTTCTAGAAATATTATATGTATGAAGAAATATTTATATGTTTTGTCTTATTTTTTATTATTTGTTAATACCATGCTTACCTTATTCACCTCCTTTTTTAGATAAAGAGGTTTTTAAATATTTTATTCTAGTAGTTTGGCTAATTAAAAATTTTGATATAATCAAATGACATTTTTGACATCCTTTAACAATAACGATATGTTTAATAGTGATTCTAAAAAACGTTTCTAATCTTTCTAATACTTGAAAGATAAAAAATTTCAAGTATTAAAAAGACAAAATATTTTTTTGAATTGCTGTCAAATGCACTTTAAGAGTATATTTAGTAGTATTTCTACTTGAAGTGCTTTTATTGGAAGCATTTTTTCTAAAATTATTTTTAGGAGAACACCTATGAAGCATTTTTTTTTTTCCAAAAAAACACTAAGGTGGTGTTTGTTTTTTGGCCGAATAGAAAAAACCAAAATATTTGGCTTTTTCTATTAAGCTAAAAGTAATCTGTTGACATCATCCAACATAATTAAAGTGAACTTGTTATCAATAGGTTTAGTTTAATTATGTTGGACAATGTCAATAGGTTACTTTTAGTTGAATAGCAAAAACCAAATATTTGACTTTTTCTATTCAGCCAAAAAACAAACACCACCTAAGTGATTTTTCAACACTACAAGTGATTTTTTAGATTTCTAAAAGTGTTTCTTAAATTTTATCAAATGTTTTTCATTTTTTAAAAATACTTTTTTGGTTTAAAATTATTGTCAAACACACTCTCAACTCTTCTCCATATGTCTACCCCTTTTTCGAACTTTTTGTTCAAAATACACTCTACAAGCATGCCTTTTTTTTCCCTTTTTAAGAACATTTTTCACATAGCTTTTTCCACATTTATTCTATAAAATAATAGTTATAATTTCAAGTATTATTCACAATATGCTCTCCATTTGACAATACATGCTTTTTTTAGGTATTACATATTAAAATTTTTATATTTTATTTATGAACATTAAACTAAATAATTTTAATTTATTTTTATTAATTTTATTCTTATTTATAAATTTTTAATAAAAGTTAAATGAAAAATAAAATTAATGATATGCATATCCATTACTATAATATATTCCTATTTTAGGGGATTAATTATACAGTACTAAGCACATGTAGCTTCCTCTTTTTTTCTTAAGTATTTTTCATATATATATTAACCTTAAATGAAAATTAAGTACAAATATAAAATAAAATTCATGATATGCATATTGACTCACATTTTATTTAACATGCTTCGTGCATAACAATATTTTATTCTTAGAATTTTCATGTGTAAGCCTAATTTTATAAGATTATTTTAGGCTTATAGTTATTTTATAATATTTTTTCCCTCGGTATTTTCTTAGAACCATACATATTGTTAGTAAATAAAACAAAAAAAATACTTATAGCATCAATTAGAAAAGTTTTAAAACACTAACAATGACTTTTACGAGTAATATGCTCCGCCGCACCTCGGGCTAGTCCACGTTGCCCACAACCCATGACTAGGATGTTTGGTTTAGCATGAGCAAAGTTTGAATAAGTCAAGGTGGAATTTTAAGTTAGAAAAATACAAACCTAAAAATGTTAGGATTGGCATGGGTTGAAAATGTGGGTGATTCGCCAAAATCCGTACGTCCAAGTTATTATTTACTTATTTATTTATAATTACATTATAGATTGTCTTATTTAAATATACAAAACATATAAAAAGAACTCTTTAACATTTTTTGCTTTTTAATTATATTATATTAATGAATTTATTATTTTTCTTTAATAATTAAAACATCTTTGATAGTTGAAATTTGAGTTTATGAATCTTAATTTACATTAAATTCATAGTAATGATTTATTTGATAACTTTGAGATACTTAGCTTTACTATAATTATTTTATTTGATAACACGAAGAATTGCCTATGGGTTAGATGGGGGTTAAAAATTCTCAACTTGATTACGATCTTAGGAAATATTCCCAACACGATTGTATAAATAGCAATAATATGCTAAATGTTCATCTATTTATTTAAATTGGTACGACTTAAAAAAATCCACCTTTTTTTAATTTACCAAAAATTTAAGACAAATAAGGTATGCTTAAGAGTGCAAGCCCATTTCAAAGTAATTTTAATTAATCCACTTTAAAATGATCTTATAAATAAAACACTTAAAAAAGTAAATTTGGTTAAAGTCAACACCTTCATTAATAAGGCTGCCACTAAAAATATTTCTAAGGATAATCACTTGATATTTGAAAAACTCGACCTTTGCTTCGTAATAATATGACAACCCCGCAAATAAGTCTGAAAACAAAGATGCCTTCAAACAAACAAGCGTTAAGCGATGAAATGAGACACAAGGGTTCCCTACAATTACTTTTTAACTGATTTACGTCCTCTATTATCATTCCCTCCTCCCGATGCAGCTTGTGCAGCTTTTCTAGCGGCCTTCTCCTGAAGAGCTTTGGCATCCCTTGATATAAAAATTAAAATGTTTACCATTTAGATACTAAAATTCAATTAAGTAAAGCTATTATTTTCCTTAGTATAATTATGAAGAAAATAGTAAGTAATTTCAATCATCGGATGGCCTTAATAAACCATAATTCTTAAATGAATCATTGAAAATACATAGATATATACCAATATATAAATTCTTGATTTGAAAATGATAAAAAAATTGAACTTCATGAAATTGTTTTTGTTGAAATAAGTCAATATTTGTTATTATGGTTAGCTTGATACAAGTATTATTATTAGTATTATTATTAGAGATTCTGCTACCATGATTTCCCATATTTTGGTTTCCTATAATTGTGGGAAATCCCATGTAATTGTAAAATTTCCTTCATATATAATCCTTAGGGTTTTTCAATAGAAATCATCAGAAAATATTATCCTAAACCGTATGTTTGATATAGTATCAAAACCAACTCCAATTATCTCTTCATTACTATAGAAATCAAAGCATGGTTTCGTGTTTAGATTTTTCTCTTGCTGCTAATGATTGTATTTTTTTTATTGCTTTGTTTTTACTCATCGTATCATAATGGCTAACTCAAAAAACAACAATCTAGGATCTTTGATAGAGAAAGCAAATGTCGATCTTGCTACCTTGCCTACCATTCATATGGAAGAAATGTCATTACTTTAGAAAAACTTAATGGTACTAACTGCATCGAATGGTCTTTGAATGCT